>NW_001914879.1:0-7717 GCF_000208925.1 Entamoeba histolytica HM-1:IMSS | reverse complement strand
TTATCAATAACTTCTTTGTGGATTATTCCAATTTCTTCACTATATTTCTGTCATTATTCTCATTTCATCCATATATAATGTGTGATTTACTTTTGTGATTTTCTCTTCGATGATTTGAGAAATTACATTCATCTGGATGATGAAGAGTAGAGGGGATAAGGAATCACTTGTAAAATTCCTTTATTTAATTTAATACATCATAGATATTCATTATATTTATAGCCGATGAATATCTTCCATTTAGTCATCATACTTTCAATTATGTCTATGATGACTCCCTCATAATTAAAATATTTTAATGATTCAATTACACATTCATGATTTGTTGTGTCATATGTTTTCTTAATGTCATAATATGACTCCACATATTTTGGGTATTTCTCTTCTTTCTGCTGCTTCATCATATAACTATTTATTATTCCTTCTTTAGCAGCTAAAGATTATAATTTACATCCCAATTGGTTTCTACTGATTTTAAATGATTCATTATTCATGTTAAGTCTTCTGTGAATCTTTTCTTTTAATATGGAAGTAAATACTTTCATTATTACATTTGTACAACTGATATGACGATAATTAGTGACATCATTCATATCAATTTGTGGATTAGTAAAGTTCTTCCACTTACCATATCTAATGGGATGTTTTGAATGAAGTTTAACCATTCATTGAAGATATTAAGAATGATTTCTCTTGATGATGATATCCTTTTCCAATAATACTAATATATAATGTCTATTCATGGTGTTTTCCAGTTACTTATTTTCATTATACTTAAATTTATTTCATTTATTGTTATTATGACATTATCATAATTTCTGTAGCTTTCATTCCATGAGGTGATTTGTTTTATTTTCCAATTCTCTTAATTTAATATCACCTGTGTTTCATATAACATTTCCAATATTCTAAAGTAATATCGTTATTTGGGTATATTTCATTCTTTATTTCTTCCTTATTCTAATTTTCTTATTAGAATCAAACATTATTTTATTTGTATTGATTCTGACCCTTTCTTCCTTATTGAATTTAATTCTTTAATCATAGCCATCATATATTTTGGGTACTTTATTCTTTCTAGTGCTTTAACTTTTATTCCTTCTTCATCATGTTCATTTAATTTCATGATGCACTTGATTCTGTACAATTTCATTGACTATATCTTCTAGTCTATTAATTTTCTTCAGGATTTCTTTTATTTCATCAAATTTATCTCTTATTATTTTATTTTGGAGATAAAAGTGCATAATCATTGAAATCCTCTTCATATCGTCTTGCATATAATCCTGCATTCTGCTTCCTGACCATATCCATCTATTATTAATTTCCATTATTAATCGATCAGCTTCGTTTCTTTGAAAGTAGTAATTAATGTTTGTACATTTTTCTATTTTCATTTTTTTTTTTTATTTTATTGATGAGAGTGTTAAGATATTCTTCATCAATTTCTGTAGAGTTATTCTTTAATATGATATTTTTTATTATTGAATTACACTCTACTCTTCCTTCCATTATATCATTTACTTTCACTTTAATGTGCCATTTAGTATTTTCTTTTATTTTATGTGACATTTTATTATATTTAATATATTCTTTTTCATTATTGACATTGATGTTTATTACTTTTATTATACTTTCAATTTGTTCCCATCTTAGTTTCTTATATAATTTCTTATTTAACCAATTAATTGCAAAACAATACAACACTTCAATTAATTTTCTATTTCTTTGTTTTGTTGTATTTCTTGTCTGATTATCATCTCTTGTTTTTTGACAATCATTGCTTTGCTTTCCTCTTCGATTTCAACTACTGTCTTTTTCATAGGAGTAGTTTCGTTCATCTTCATCGTTCCTGATGATGCTTTCCTCATTACTGGTTGTGTATTTATCACAAGTGTCATCATTTTCGTCTTCTCCAGTTCCTTCTGTGAGATAAAATTTTCAATATCATCTTGTTGTTTTGATATTATTTGTTTTTGTGCTTCATTTTCTTTTTATGTGTTGTCTAATTCTTCTCTTGTTATTTCTGCAGTCTCATGACTTATTATTGCTGCTTGTTGAATTTCAGAGATTTGTTTTTCTTTATCTCTTAGTTCACTCTTCATCTCCTTAACTTTCTTCTCTAGTACTTCCGATTTTTCTCTGGCACACTATTCTTCTTCTCCAGTAATTCTCCTTTTTTCTTCAGCTCTTCAGTTTTCTCCTTCTGCTCATCCTTTTCCTTCTGTAACTTCCCTTTAGTGGATTTTATACTTCGAATGGTTTCTTCGTTGTTATTCATTTCCATGATTTTCCTTCCTTCTATCTCATTTATTTCACCTTGTAATTTTATATTTTCTTCTGTTAGTTTTTCATTTTCTTTCTTCTTTTCATTATAATTCGTTTGGACTTTCTTAATTTCTTTTTTCTTATTTTCTATTTTTTCTTCAAATTCTTTTCTAACTATTTTTTGCTTTTCTCATCATTTCTTCTGAGATGACTTGTTCTTCTTCCATTCTTTTTTGCTTGGTATTCTTTAATATCTTATTCTAATTTCTTAATCTGTTTTTTAGTACTTTAGTTTCTTCTTTTTCTTTGTAGTTTTCCTCTTCGTTTCTTGTTTCTTCTTTATTTTCTTCTTGTGCTTTTATTTCCTTTTCTGTTTTATTTATTATTTTAGCCATTTTACATCTTCCTTGTAATTCTTTGATTGGATTTATGTCTTTGATTTCTGTTTCAATTGCTTGGATGTCTTCTTCTTTATTTTTTAATTTCTCTTTTCCTTTCTAATTGCATATATTTCTTGTTGATTATCATACCATCTTTTTCTTTTACCTGCGTACTTTTTAAGTATTTCTTCACATTCTCCTTTTTCCCATTTACTTGTTATTCCTTTTATTCTTTCATGTATCTCTTTTATTGTTAATCATCTATGTCTATTGTTTGTATATTCATTATTATTCCAGTATTTATCCTGTTTCTTATTCGTTCTTCTTTGTCTTTGTTGTTTTTTTTTTAATCCATTTTCTCTTGGTATTTCTTTTATCATAACTGTGATATCTTTTATTATAATCGTAATATCTCTTATTGTTGTTATTGACATTAAACCTTGTATTTCTATTTCTTGTTTGCTTTTCTTTACAAGACGACAAGGTATTACTCCATAACAATGGCAATAAAATTTGTTGTATATCCTGCATTGGAAAAGGAAAGAAAAATAAATAAAGAAAAAGATAAAAAATAAATAATTAGTTAATTAAGTGTTAATCAATTTTTCATATATTCTTCCTAGCTTAGGTGAGACTAATCCCATTCCTTCGCTGTTTTAAAAAAAAAGAGTAATCTTTGTGTTGAACCTATCATTTAGGTTTTCTTGGAAAATGAGAAAAACACTTTTTTGCTTTATTTCTTCTTATTAATGTCTTCTCAAACTTCTTCACTTAATTTTTCTTTTTAATCCTCTGTTTGTTTTCTGATTTAATTTTAAACAATGTCATTTCCTTAATTTTTTTCTTTATTTTATGAAAGGAGATCGAAGGTGGCACACCTGAAACGCCACACATAAATCCTAATACAAAATCAAGCTTCGACTCTTCCAATTATTATCTGGTTATGACGGTGCCTTTGAATTAGAAACGTATTAGGTAAATATGGAAATGGTGGAGCAAGATATTATGGTAGAATATTACATGTTGTAATATAAGGATCTACTAAAATGTGGTTAAGACTAAAAGAAAATTAGACATAATATAATGGTAATGAAATGTTTTCTTCTCTCTTTCATAAAATAAGAAAAATGAAATTCCTTAAATTTTATTAAAATTAAATCAGAAAACAAACAAAGGATTAAAAAGAAGAATTAAGCAGAAGTTCGAAAAACCTTTAATATAAAAGAAATAAAGCAAAAAGTGCTTCCTCATTTTCCAAGAAAACCTAAATGATAGGTTCAACACAAAGATTACTCTTTTTTTTTTAAAACAGCGAAGGAATGGGATTAGTCTCACCTAAGCTAGGAAGAATATATGAAAAATTGATTAACACTTAATTAACTAATTATTTATTTTATGAAAGAAATCATTTCATTCCTACTATATTATTATGACTAATTTCTTTTAGTCTCAACCACGCTTTAGTAGATCATTTTTATTAATTAATACCTTCATATATTTATAATTTCTTTATTAATAAATACATTTCTTATAGTACAATAATTAATATTCCACCATAATAAATCAGTGTACTAGTTGCAGCATTACTTAATACGTTTCTAATTCAAAGGCACCGTCATAACCAGATAATAATTGGAAGAGTCGAAGCTTGATTTTGTATTAGGATTTGTGTGTGATGTTCAGATGTGTCACCTTTGATATATAAACAAACAAATAACAAATAAAGAAAATAAATATGAAAGAATGGTTCTTTGTTGTATTTTCAAATTAATTAACAATCAATAATAATAAATTAATGAAATGAATAATAATGAGAATAATTTATTTAGTCTCAATTCTTTCAATTTCCCAATCATTATAACTAATTTATTTTATGTATTTCGTTCTTTTATTTCTGTTCATTATTTTTCATTTGTTTGTTTATTCTTTTATTATTTAATGATTCTATCTTTTTTTCTTCAGTAATACTATGTTAATCAATATCTCTTTTTTTTTCATTTTTTCTACTTTAATTGGTGTTAATGACATTGCATATATCATCATCCTTATAATTGCATTTTATCTTTGTATATTATCAGAACAAGATGAACTTTCTGATTCATTAAATTATATTAGAAATTTATTATTTTCCAGTTATTCCATTAAAAAAATTCCAACAACTTTTTGTGTTATTTATCTACTGTTGTTTTCTTCATGAATTTCTTTATGGATATAACATTAGTAGTTAATCAACATAATACTAACATATCTCAAAATGTCTGATATTGTAAAAATATTCCATATCATTTTATTCATTGTTTTATTATTTTGTGTAAATTTTAGTTGAAACTCAAAACAATATTAATTATTTGAATTTCTTTCTGTTCTTTTTTTAATATATTCAACTATTTGTTCATACATTTTCCATTCTTTTGTGTCTTGTAATACATGTATATTAATAATAAATATATCTCATTTATCACCTTCTCTATATAACCATTTTATTTTTTAGTTTCTGATTTTGCGTTATTATTTTCTTTCAAAACATTCTTCTTCATTTTGAATTTATAAAATGCAAATTTCAACCACTTATATTTCAAAGGATAAATAATTTAATTTGTTAATATTCATTGGTTGTTGTTAGTTGATAATTGTTTAAAAATAATTAAACATATCAATTATTTATCAATTTGAAGAATGTTATTTATTATTAAAAAAACATTTTATGTTCATTTGAAATAAATAACTTCATTTCTTCATTTTTAAATATTCTTCATATTATATTTTATTTAAATGAAAAACAACAAAGCATTTTTGAAAATACAATATTTTATTGAATTTTACATAAACATTATTTTAATTATTTTATTTTAAGATAATTTTCTATTAATATTGTTTTTACTTAATTTTACGTAAAAATGTACTTCTGAATTAAAAGGAAATAGAAAATATTTTTAAATAAATGAATAAATTTATCGTCGATTTAATACGACAGTTTGTTTTTATTTATTGATTTGAAATACAACATCATTAAAAAATAAATTTATAATGTTATGATTGAATAAAAAATTAATAAGTAATTTTACATATTTTTTGAAATAATTTATTATTACAATTTTTAATTTCCATTAAACAATTATTTATTTAGTGACAATGATTATATTTTTATTCATGAATTATTAATTAGAATTGATTGATAATGTTGTTAAATAATCAAAATAAAATAATGAAAGATGAATAAATTATTTATTATTTTATTTCAAAATAATATGTCACCTTTTTCTTTTATCTTC
The DNA here is from genome assembly GCF_000208925.1 of Entamoeba histolytica HM-1:IMSS. Lineage (NCBI taxonomy): Eukaryota > Evosea > Mastigamoebida > Endamoebidae > Entamoeba > Entamoeba histolytica. The sequence goes on along the minus strand of NW_001914879.1, from coordinate 1,797 downwards.
AATAAGCAAAAAGAAGTATTAATAATATTGATATTTTCTCATATTATGTATTTTAATATTTAAAACAGTGATTATTTCTTCTAATTTGTTATTTAATGTAATTTTATCATTTTATTTAATTTTATTACAATTGATTCTTTTATTTATTATTCTTATTTTATTATCTTATTTTTGTTTATCATTTATTATTTTTATTAAATTAATTTGATTGAAGTGATGTTGTTAAAACATGAATAATCAAATCACAAACGATGAAATAATAAAAATAAAACAGAATTGAATTTTCTATTTTTTTTTTTTTTGTTATTTTAAAAAAAATGTAAAAATACTAAAAATAAAAAAAGCTAATTATAGAAAATAACAATATTATAATTTTATTATTATTATATTATTAATGTTATTATATATTTATTGGTATTGTAAAAATAAAAATAACATTTATTTAAAGTAAAATGGTTATGAAAATAATGATTGACTTGATGTTAATAACGTGTATTATTTATTTAAACATCCATATTTTGAACTTATAAACATCAAACTAAATTAAAATGGAAGAGTTAATAAACAAGAACAACCAATTAATTAAAGAAGTAGTAGAAACACTTCCAAACATTCAACAATCAATTGATGATACTACTAAGAATTATCAATATTATATAGGAAGTATTAAAAATGAAGTATTTGAAATAAAAGATGATGAAGCATACTCAGAAGCTATTAAAAGAGGAGAAGGAATATTTGATAGGATTGATGAAACAGAAAGAAGAAGAAAAATAGTGATAGAAAAAAGTCAAGAAACAATCAACCAAATAGAAATAATGAAGAAACAAATATCAAGAATCATAGAAGAATGTAATCATGATGAAGAAACACTAAGTAAAACACGGAATGAATTAATAGATAAAATCATTTCAATTGAAGAAATGATAATGAAAAACAAAATATTCAAAATACCAGAAGAAACAGATAAAATCACAACAGAATTTAATAAGAAGAAAGAAGAATGGAAACAGTATTATAGTGATTATTTAGAAAGAAAGAAGAGAGAAGAAGAAGAAAAAAAGAAACAAGAAGGAGAAAGATTGAGAATAATGAAAGAAAAGCAGAGAAAAGAAGAAATGAGACAACTAGAAGAATGGACAGAAAAAAGAATAAACAATATACTATTTGATTCAGATAAAGATGATTGGAATGTTAATACATCAGTATTTATTCAAAGAATAATGAATAAAGAACATATAATAATTATTATTGAAGATTCAAAAGGAAATAAATTTGGAGGATATGTTAATTCTAAAATTGATAAAGTTGGTGATATATGTGATTCAAAATCATTTGTATTTTCATTAGAATCAAATGGAAGAATGAAAGGAATGAAGAAATTTGATATTAAATATCCACAATTTGCATTTAAATTATATAAACAATCATGTGATTGTTTGTTTATATTTGGATATGGAGGTGGACATGATATTCGTGTTTATAAAGAAAATTATAAAACAAATTCATATTGTAATCAATGGTCATTTGATTATGAGGGAATAAGAAATGCACTTCCAGAACGTTTCACACCAAAACGAATCATAGTAATTGAAATGAAATGATTCAATCTTGATTGATTGAAAATGAACTAAAAAAGAATAAAAATAAATCAATGAAGAATATGAACAGCCATTTCATTTATCTGTCAATGAATGAAATGGTGAATTAAAAATTGACATAATTCAATGTTGATTTATTTTATTTCATTTAATGAAATATTCACACGCAATGATGGTGTTTTTAATAAATAAGAAA
>NW_001914880.1:125648-127074 GCF_000208925.1 Entamoeba histolytica HM-1:IMSS | reverse complement strand
TAATAGAAGGATAAGAATTGGGTTGTTTAGGATAAAACTGACTTTATCGAATTTTAGATGATAACTCTGAAAAAGTTGAAGGAAAAAGTCCAATTAAAAGTCCAATGAATTGATACTCAATGATAAACATTTAACCTTATGTTATAGAAGTATTTTAGAGTTACATCAACGAACAAAATCAGTATAATATCAACAATTTGATTATTCACAAATTTAATTTATTAGAAAAAACACTTACTCTGACTTTATGAACTAAAAGAATGAGACTAGTATCAAGAAGGATAAACTTACGTGCATAAAGATTGATAGTAACGAACAATAAGAAACTAAGTTCATAAACAAATGAGAATATACTAAAACTAATGTAAGACTAGTGTAAGGATATATACTAGAGAAAGTTGAGTGTTTTTGTTAAGCTTTACTTTCATCTACTTACCTGTTACTCATTTCAAGCAAAAAGAACAATGACATGACACATCGATTTGTGGCTCTAATACAATTCAATTACATTCAAAAATTTAGAAAATGTTATTGGCAACGTTATGAGTTGTTATTAAATGACTTAATGAAATTAGTTAAATCAAAAAAAAAATGACTCACAATTAAATGTCTTTGAGTATGTTGTTTGTTTATATAGAAGAATTAATAAAAAATGGTATCTAGTTGTTGTATAGAAATTAAGAGTTTCATAATCAGTTTTTAGACTCTATTTACGTCTAAAATATCAATAAGATTCTGATTATTTGATAGAATATTTATACTATTCTATAATATTTTTAATAATTTGATAGTTTTGAAGAGTATATAAAAAACTATACAATAAACAATTTGTGTTTCTTCAATTTCAATTGTATTAAAGAGTTTTTATGACTTAATTTAAACCTTTTTAATTTTTATATGCAAAATGAATAAAACTATTTGGATAAGAGTTATTATTTATTCTCTATTATAGGAGAATAAAAATATTATTATTTGACAAAGAGTATCTATGATAAGTTAGATTCAAAGTATTTTTAAAATAATAATACTGAAAATAGATTTTTTGTTTTTTTGGAAATAAGATTTTAAGTTCAAGTAATATTCAGATCAATAATAATGAGTCAACCATCTATGCCAAATTCTTTACCAAATGGATTGTCTGAAGGTGTTAGAATTGGAAGAAGATCATTTAAAAATCAAAATGTCTTTGGTTCTAATACAGCAGCACAACCTCCATTGAAGCCATCAGGACTTATGCAATCCACTGAAGTTCCTCCTTTAACTGGACCTCTTTCTAAAACACCAAACATTGAAGTTCCATTATCACCAACTGTAAGTCCAGCAGTTAAAATAGGGTCAGCTTCTTATAATGCATCTTATAAGAAATCAATTCCACACCTTCCACAAGCATCATTTGGAAGTAATGCATCGAGTGAACGAATTACAA
>NW_001914880.1:117533-125548 GCF_000208925.1 Entamoeba histolytica HM-1:IMSS | reverse complement strand
TTTGATGGATATAAGTTCTGGAAATTTGTCATTTTATATCAGTTTCAATGATGTTTTTAATAATGAAAAAATCGTTTTGAGGTTTAACAAAAGGAAATTAAATAAGATAATACTTCAATTAAACAAAATAACAATAAATCAAAATCAAAAACTCATATAATTTATATTATTTTTGAAACCACAAACTTTTTTAACAATTCAATTTTTGTATTAGATAAATTGAAGAATAGTAAAGGTTAGTAGCATTTCTTTGTTGGTGGTATTTTATTTGAAAACAAAAATAAACTTCAACCAATGGTATTGAAATTATTTGAATTTAATTAATCAAACATAGAAAGATTTTTATATACTCACTGTACATAAATTGATTTTTTTATCTTTTAACTTATAATGTTTATATATTTTGTTTCTTTTACTTTACAAGTAAAAGTAAATGAAGTGTTTCTCATATTCATTGAAATTCAGCATTGAATGAAATAATGTCGTAAATCCATTTAGTATCACTTATTGAGAATTTCATTATTTTTAATTGTTTTAATGATAATCCAATATTCAACTATGTAAATCTATCGTTTAATTAAACAAATAAAGTAGTTAAATAAATGTTAATATACTTATTTTATATTGTTCTTTGTTCACCTGAAAATAATCACCTCTTTGTGCTTTAAGAATGTTTATTCATCAATTATTCGTTTATTCTTTAGTTTTTCATTATTGAGAAGTTTGACTTTCTATTCATCATTTTTTATTTGGATTAAAGCCATTTCAAATTTTATCAACTTAAATATTCTTCCTTTTTATTTGAATTTACTTTATATTAAAAGTTCATAGTCTTTACTTTCTTCTGTTATGATTAAAAAATAGATCCTCATCAATATATTATTATGAATAATTTCATTTATCATCATCAACACAAATACCAATTTTCTTTGATAATATGTCATATATATTCAATTCAAAGAAATTATTAGCATATATAATTGAATGTTGATAAATAATAATACAATCTTTACAAATGACCACTCTTCTATTAAAACAATTGATATTCTATCATCATAATTAAAAATCAATCCCATCATTTCAATAATTGATATAATATTTCAGAATAATGACTTCAACATAACCAGATAATACATGTTGATTCAAACTATTGACTTTGTTCTATAATTCTCTGTAGTGTTTTGACATGCCATCTTCTAATATGTTTTAATTTAATTCATTATTATATCCTCGTTTCTTATTATTTTATCATTATAAATAGTACATCATTTCATTTATTATTTAATGTAATTATTGAATTGTTCATTCATACATATTGTTTTCTTTTATTAATTTTATTGTTTGTATTCATTTCTTTTTATATTATTATTCATTATTTCATTACTATTGTATTTTATTAATTAATTATTCACTTTATTCATTTTCAATTTATTGCCATATTTCATTATATTTATTCTTTAATTATTTTATTGATGTTAGTGAGATGTTCTTATTTTGTATAATTTGATGTATTCATTACATTCATTTTTATTAATTATTTTAAAACACGCTTTATTCAATACCTTCATTTTCTATTTTTATTCATTTTCATCACTTCTTCTACACAATTTATTGTTATAATTAATTAAATATACATTCATTATTATCGTATTATTTCATCATTGTGTTATTTGATATTATTTTGTTCTTTATTGTTGTATATTCTATATTCTTATTTCTTTTTCTCCACTCTCTTTTATTAGTTCTTTAATTTATTAATGTGTATTTTTATCATTCGCGTTGCTTGTTATTATTTCTTTTAATTTATAGAATTGATTTGAGTCGTGATTCATTATTCTATTTTTTCTTATTTTTTCTTATCTTCTACTATTTCTTTGTTTTCTAATATTCATTTTGATGTTTATTACATTTATAATCTATGTCATTAATAACTCTTCATCATTTTTTCTTTTAACTTTTGGTGGTTGCTTCTTCTTTTTATTTCTTCTTCATTCAGTTTCTTTTTGTATTTCTTTGTTTCTCTAGTCTCTCATTTATTTGTTTTCTTTTCTATATTTTTATCTGATTTTCTTCTTTCTCTTTTTCATATCTTTCATATATCCTTTTCTTCTTCTCATTTTTTATGCTCTGGTATTTTTTCTTTAATTATTTTACTTTTATTTAATTTCCATATATATTTCTCTTTATCTTTTCTTCAACTATGTTTTTTGTCTTTTCTTGTAACATCTTTTATTCTGAGACTTTTCCTTTGTCTTGTTTATTCTCATAATGATGTTGATTAAGCATTCTACTTGAATTAAGGTATTTGTGATTATAGCATTTTCTTTTTTTTTTAATATAAGAATGCTTACGTAAAAATTGACTATGATATTTATTATTATAATACAATTGGAATAATATGAATATAACTATTATTTGTCTGATAATGAATTATATTCATGAAAACAACATCAAAACTATTTGTTGGCATACATTATTTTTTTCTATATGACTTTCATAACATTCTCGTAATAATGAAATATTTCTAAGAAAATGTAAAAAGCAATGAATAACAATGAATAAAGAAATAAAATAAAGAATAAGAAATAATAACATAAATATGTTGATGTATTTTATCATTCTTTATTTGTTTTATTCTTATTATTATAATTTCTATTATCTTATTCATTTGATTCATAATGAATTAATTCAATGAAATAATACAAATAATTTGTTTATTCGTTTCATTATATTTTATTTCTATTTAATTCTTATTTCTTTCCTTATTTATTAAAAACACTATCATTGGATGTGAAAATTTCATTAAATGAAATAAAATAAATAATCATTGAATTATGTCCATTTTTAATTCACCATTTCATTCATCTACCAATGAATGAAATGGCTGTTCATATTCTTCATTGATTTGTTTTTATTCTTTTTTATTTCATTTTCAATTAAACAAGATTGAATCATTTCATTTATTAGCTTTCTTTGTTATTTAAAAAATTCTTTTCAACAAATTGCATTTATTATTCATTCATATTCAAAATGAATATTGATCATATCGTGAACATCGTTTTGTATTTTTTTATAAACATAAATATCATTATATCCAAATGAAAACAAAAATTGTCTGATTGTTAATATAAATAAAATTCATATTGGGATTCATTATTATAAACTTTCTTCATTCTTTTCATGTTTCATTTTGTTTATATTGAATCGATTGAAAATAAAATTGTTTTGAGTCATTTACATCACTTTCAATCTATTCTATATTTAACATATCCTCAAATATATTTCATATTGAATATTCATTGTTAATAATTATATTCTTTATTCTTTGATCAAATATTGTTGTGTTTTTATAAAAATCTTCATTCTTTGATTCAAATATTATATTACTTATTATTCTTTCTGCCAATTCTTCTATTTGGTGATTTTCTTCAATTATATTATCACATCTTCATTCTCTATTCATTGTTTCTTTGATATTTATTCTTTACATTATATATTCTTTTCTTCTTTCGTCTTTTTAAATTCTTCGGTGATTTTATCTATTTCTTCTTGTATTTTGAATATTTTGTTTTTAATTTTCATTTCTTCAATACGATTAGTTTTATCTATTACTCCATTCAGTGTTTTAATTAGTTTTTCTTCATCACTACATTCTTTATGTTTCTTTCAATTTCTTTCTTCATTATTTCTATCTGTTTGTTTCTTGAATTTTCTTTACTCTTCTTTAAACTACTCTTTCACACTATCATTTCTCATTTTTATTTCAATATTCATGAATCTCATTTGTTTTGTTTCAAAGATACAAACTTTTGTACTTCATATTTAGTGTTGAAAATGCTTAGTATGTCATCTTTTGTATATTGCATATTTGAAATGTTACTACTCCTTCTTTATTCATTTGATTCTTCAGTGGTATTCACTCTTCCATTGTATTTGTTACATATAAGAACAAAATAAAACAACATTTTAATTAAGAGTAAGACTCACAACGTTTATTTAACATTTCTTTGTTCTATTCAACCATTTCTTTCTCTTGTTTTTAAAAATATTAATAAAATATTGTAAAAAGTGATTGACAATACCACAAAAGACATTGATAAAATACAGATATTAGAGAAATGGATAAAACTAGTTGATTATTTGATAGAAATATTGTTGCATATCACAATAACAATGGAAACGATTGAAGAAAAGAAATGTTTATAAAGAATAAAGAATAGAACCAAGAAAGAGAAAAATAAGAAATGTCAAAATAAATGGAGTGTTAATTTAAGTCAATATACTAATACCTTCAAAAAAGTATGAGATTGATTAAAGAAATAAAAATTGAACATAAAAACATAAAGAAGGTAAAAGAATTGGTATTAAAACATAATGAATATCGTTGATTATTACTTCAATCAAATCAAAATGGTTATGTTTGATTTAATTGATAATAATAATCATAAAAATAAAATGTATTACTATCATTTGTCTATGTAGTATATTTTATATTAAATTCAATAAAATAAGTAAATGAGTTGGTTTTCATTGTTTATTGTCATCTAATTCATTTAGTAGTATTTCAAAATAGTTAGATAAGATTATTGACAAGTACAAATAGATATAGTATTTAATTCTTGTTGATGTATTAGAAGATAAATTAAATTAGTGGTTGTAACTTAAACATCAAAATGCTTTCTATCTTTATGCCTCATTTAATCATTTTCTTTTTAATGCAACAATTTGTTAAATGTTTTAGTATTAAATAGTAAAGTAAAACAAGACTTATTCATTTAGATAGATGCTAGTTTCTAAAACAAATAATTTACTGTTTAATTAATTAATTCTTTTATATGTTTCCTTCTTTCTTATTCACATCTCTTCTTCTATCCATATCACACGACTTGTTTTTCTTATTCTTTTCTTTCTATTCATTTCATTTCTTAATCCTTTTAAACTATTCTTTCCTCCTTTTCCTATTTTCTTTGCTTTTGTTCCTTCTTCTTCTTTATCTTTCTTACTCTTTTCTTTCTTTTCTTCATCAATTATATTCTTCTCTTCTTCTGTTGCTTTTTCTTCTTTCATTTTACCCATTTCTTCTCTTTCTTCTTCAACTAAAACTTCTTCTTGCTTTTCTTCTTCTCTTACATCTCCTTTATTTTCTCCTTCATTCTTAAAATCCTCTACTTCATCACTCACTTGTTGAAATACTTCAATACTCCTTTCTCCTGCTACAAGCACTTTTATACTTTCTTCTTTTAATCCTTTAATCCCATACATTTCAAGTAGTGTCTTTCTTTCTCTCTTTTCATTTCTCCACTTCCCCCATTCTTTTTCTTTTCTTGCCTCTTCTTCTATCCTTCTTTCTATTTCTTTCTTTTCATTTGTCATTTCTTCTTTATTTCCATTTGTTATTTCTTCTTTCTTTTCATTTATCATTTCTTCTTTATTTTCATTTATCATTTCTTCTTTATTGTTTATCATTTCTTCTTTATTGTTTATCATTTCTTCTTTATTTTCTATTACCATTTCTTTATTTCCATTTGTTATTTCTTCTTTATTTTCTATTACCATTTCTTCTATGTTATCTATGACTTTCTCGTTTGGTGGAATTGTTTGATGAGAAAGATTGTTGGGTAATGTGTTTGATTTGTCAATGATTTCCGAGAGTGGTTGTTGAGTAGTTGTGAGGGGTTGAATCAATACTTGTTCTTTTCCAACGACTTCTGGTGCTTCATCATCAAGACAGAGCTCGACATCACTCCATTCTTGCATTGGCTCGTCTTGGGTCAGTGGATTGGAATTGTCTTGCATCGGTGGATTGGAATTAACTCCGAATTTTTAGGGTTTAGACTATCAATAGTTGATGGGTCGCTTCAAGCTCTACAAGAAATTCCTTGGGTTTTATAAAGTTTATTGTGGACTAAAAGAACCGTTGAGAATCTTAGTTGATAAACAATTCCTTCAAGAGACAAATAGACGATGTTTATCTCTACCAAATCTTCTTCTTAAAATCTTCAACTGCAAATCCACGGTTTGTATTACAAATTGTATAAAAAATAATCTTCCATCCACTTTTGATTATCCACAACATATTGATATTGAATGTAAACATCAATCTCCATGTACTACTAATCTTGTTTGGGATTTGTTTTTCTTTTCAAACAAACATAACTCATAAAATAATCTCTTAGTGCTTTAATTCTCTTTTAGAACCATTTAAGGGAAAGTTAGGAACAAAAATTCCTTATAATTATGTAATTGCAACTATGGACCAAAGTCTTATTGAACAATATCGTCATACTCGTTTTCCTGTTATAACATATGACAAACAAATTCTCAAGTTATGTTCTCCTTCTCCTTCTCTTAAACGTATTTATAAAGTAACACTTTCAAAAGCAAAAGAATTAACTCATGAAGAAAAAATTTTAGCTAAAAAAGCTGAAGACGAATTTCATGCTTTAATGAATGAAGAAAATAAACAAATGACTGGAATGCAAACCCATCTTAACAGTTTAATTAAGTCAAAAAAACCTAAAGGTCCAAATCCACTTTCAATCTTAAAGAAGTCTCTCTACAAACCTCAACCTACTTCTCTTCTTTCTAATTTAAATAGAAAAGTTCGTCGTGGAAGTCGTGGAAATCAAAAAGCAAAAAAGATTAGAAGATTTAAACTTAAATCTCTTTTAATTGCTTCTTCTCTAAATGAAACTTCTTCTTCTCTTTAATTTTATATCTTTCTTGTTTATTTTGTATTTACTTTCTTCTACTTCTTTTTCATTATTATTCTCTTTTTATTTTATTTATTCTTCATCTTCTTTTTCATGACTTTCACTTCTTTTTATTCTGATTATCTTTGATACTTTCCTTATTCTTATTCTTATTCTTATTCTTTTCTCTATTTCTATTTTCCTCACTTTAATTATTCTATTCTTGATTTTTCTTGTTTCTTTCTCTTCTCATTTCATTCTTCTTTATTCATTTAAGAGATTTTCTTTATTATCTTTCTCAATTAAATCATTTGATAAATAATGAATTCTTTATACCTTTAATTCCTTCATTTCTTCATTTTTACTTGTTATCGGTTATTATTGAAAAATCAACCCCTTATAAATAAAAATATTGAAGATAATGTTTATGTTTATTTGAATGATTGAAATGTCTTGAATTATGTTTTTATTATTGTTATTCTTGTATTTTATGTTTGTTTTTCAAAAAAAAAAGAGTGTTATTTTATTCTTCATCTTTCATTTTTTATTATTCTTTCATTTTTATAGAATTAATGTGAATTTTTAGTATTTTATATATTAATTTAATTATTTCTTTGTCATTTATCTAAATTCCCTTCAATTCGTGCTTTCATCACTTTCATTCTTCTTTTCATTTCTTCGATTTCTCCACTTAAATATTCAATATCACTTGCATTTCGTTCAAATACACTCTTAATCACTATTTTGTTATTTCTGTCTTTCTTCTTTTCTTGTATTAACAAACTTTCTAATTCATTATTAATTTCCTTTTGTGCACAACTTCCATATGTTTTGTCTATCCCTTCTATCATCTTTTCTACTTCTTTCTTACTTCTTCGATATTTCTCAACAAGAATTGGTTGACTATATAATTCTTCCCTTCCTACTTGATGTTCAATCATTTCTCGTGTCTTTTCCCCTTCTTCTTGTAACTCTTCAATCTTTCTTTTCGTATTAACCCATTCCCCTTCTACATTCCGTGTTTCTTTAATCACTTCTTCTATCTCTTTTTCTACTTCATCCGTACTTCTTAACTCTATCTTCTCTCGATAATACCCTTCCATGCTTTTCTTCTCTATAAATCTTTTGATCGTTTCTAAGTCTTCTCTACTAAAACTTCCAACAATCATCCTCCCATTCACTTCTTTTCTATTTCCATCTTTATTCTCTTCTTTTCCTTTATTTCCTATACTACTTATTTGATTGAATGGATTTGTGTTTGTTTGATTGAATGGATTTGTGTTTGTTTGATTGAATGGACTTGTGTTTGTTTGATTGAATGGA
>NW_001914880.1:84776-117433 GCF_000208925.1 Entamoeba histolytica HM-1:IMSS | reverse complement strand
AATATCAAACATGGGCAAAACTTTATCCAGAAGAAATTGTGACTAATCCAAGTGGAGTAGAAGAAATGGCAAGAAAAGAAATGGAACTTAGAAGACAAGAGCATGAACGAGAAAATCATGAAAGAATGAAAACACCAAGTGAAAAGAAAAGAATAAAGAAAGAAAAAAACGATAAAATCATTGAGAGTCAAGGAATTTTTATGGTAGGATTTAAATTTACATCAATTGATGAAAAGATGATTAACAAATGTCGTCACAAAAGCAAAGAACTTTTTATGAAAGGAGTTATCTTATACACTGATTACAAAGGATTGATTATAGTTGAAGGAACACAAAAATCAATAATTAAATTTGAGAGAATGATTACTAAAGAAAATCAAAAGATTGGAGAAAATAAGTTTATTAAATTATGGGAAGGAAAACGTCAAAGATTTTCATTTAATTCATTAACAAGCGAAAGATATGTTGAAGAGAAAAGTGTGATTGAAATTTTACAATTAAAACAATTAGAATTTCTATGGAAAATTAGTTGAAATGTTATTAAAATTTTTCTGTTATATGGAATTTCAAAAAATTTAAGAAGGAAGATGAAAAATGATGTTTAAATCACTTTTTATAATAAAAGAGTTATTAATAAAATGATAAGACAAGTGGCAATGATGTGTAAAAAGGTGTTTACTTATAAATTCCATAAATACAATGTCAGGAGAGTTTGTATTAAATCTAATTGTTATGTGAATATAAGACTGACTTATTGATAGAAATACCATGGATTTAAAGGAATATAAAAATTCCCCATTTATACTTAAATTTAAAGAGTTGAATGAAAATATTAGTAATATTGAAGAAGTTAAAAAGCTAGAAATTGAGATGATGAAACTTTATGACACAAAAATACAAGATATTCAAAATCAATGCAGAGGATTACTTGACAAAACAATACAAACTAGAGATGAGATTAAAAAAGAAAATAACAACTTAAAAAGTGCAATTTCTGTTATGAGAGAAAGTGTTGATAGGGAGAAGAAGTATTATCAAGAACAATATCTGAAAAAAGAAAGTGAAGCCAACATCCATAAAAGACAAGTTGAAGAAATTGAAATTGAAAAGAAGTCACTTGAAGACAAAATGAATAAACTAAAAGAAGAGAAACAACAAGCTGATGATGAAAGAAATTTAGCAATTGATGAAATGATGAAATTAAAAGAAGAGCTAGAAAATGAAAAGTTGAATCTTCTTAAATTGAAAGACATGAATGAAACATTAGAAGCACAATTAAAAGTTGAAAAGAAAAAGAAAATAGAAGGAGTTGATGAGTTAAAATGTCAAGTTGTTAAAATTCAAAAGACTAAAGAAGAAACAGAAAAAAAGTTCAATAAAGAAATAGAAGAGTTAAAACAGACAAATAGAGAAATAAGTAAGAAGTTAGAAGCAGAAATTAAGAAAAAAGAGGATGCCAAAGAAATGGCAAAAGCAGAATTAACTCGATCATTTAAAAAATTACTAAATGCAGTTAAAGAAGAAACAGAAAAAAATTCACAGACTGAAATTAAACAACTAAAAAGAGAAAATGAAGAGTTACAAAAGAGAAAAGGAAATGAGATGAGAAATGAGATTCAACCATTGAAAAGAAAAATTGAAGAAATGGAATTGAAAAGAAAGGAAGAGGAAGAAGTTCATAAAAAAGAAATAAAAGCTATTGAATTACAAAAAGAAAAAGAAATAAAAGAAGTAAAAGAAGTATTAACACAAAAGATTAATCAATTAAAACAAGAAAAGGAAAATATTGACTATAAACTTAGTATTGAATTAAAGGATGAGAAAAGTGAAATAAATAAATTAAAACAAAAAATTACAAACAATGAAACAAAAGAAAAGAAATTATTAAGTCAAATCGAAACTCTTCAAACACATTTATCCAAAAAAGAACAGGAGTTTGTTGTGATGAAAGAAGCAGGAGAAAAACTTAAAAAAGAAAATGAAGATATTAAAGAAAAAAATAAACAATTAATTGAAGTGTCAAAAACTAATGAAAAAGCACAACAAGAAATTATTAATCAAAAAGATAAAGAAATTCAAAATGTTAATGCTGAATTAAATCAAATGAAAACAGTCAATACAACAATTACATCTGAACTTGCTAAAGAACAAACTACCACAAAGACACTTCAGAATGAAATAAACACTGCCTTAAAGATTATTGATGAAATGGAAAAAGAAATAAACACATTTACTATTTGGATTCCTTTAGAAGAAAGTTTTTTAGGTACGAAAAAACGTATTCAATTAAATCATGGATTGGTAACGGAAGAGTTACATGTTCCTATTCACACAGGAGTCAAAGACAATGAACAAGTGAAGGTTGGAGACTATACATTTACTATTCGAATCTTCCCACACAAATACTGTTGGAGAGAAGGTGATGACTTATATATCAACATCAAAGGTTGTGAATTTTTCACTCATCCAAGTGGAAGAAAGTTTTCTGTTCTTATGGAAATGCTTAATACAGACAAATATCTTTTAAAAACAAAGGAAAAGGAACATTGGGGGTATAACGAAATCGGTGACTGTTATTTAGTCAAAGAAAGACCAGACAAAACAGTGCCTCTTAGCAACAAAGTTGATGAACTGAAGAAACATTATCTTGAAGACAAAAACATGTTAATGCAAACTATCAAAAAAACTCAAAAAATACTTATCGATAATTCCATCATAAATGATAGTATCCGTGAAACTACGCATAAAACTAAATTACAAAAAGTCAATGATAAAGAAAAACAAGTCAAAGAGAAGGAGGTACAAGTCAATGATAAAGAAAAACAAGTTAATGAGAAGGAGGTACAAGTTAATGATAAAGAAAAACAAGTTAATGACAAAGAGAAACAAATAAACCAAACAAAAGAAGAATTAGAAAAAAAAGAAAGTCAAATTAAACAAAATCAAAATAGTCTTGAGAAAGAGAAAGAGGCAATTGAAAAAAAAAAGAAGGGTTTAATCAAGAAATTAGAAACAAGTGTTGAAATTATTAATGAAGAACAAAAATCAACATGGGTTAATCAATTAGTTATTTTTGAGAAAAACAAAAACACATTCAAAGATATTATTACGCGTGCATTAAATGAAAGACTTAATGGAAAAGGAAGTGTTGAAGATAAAATAAACAAGCTATTTGCTGAGTTATCTGAAAAAATACAAATTCTCGAGGATGTTCAACTCATTTTGAAACAGAATGATAGTAAATCATTTGTTAATCCTTTAATTGTTGTGACAGGTATTGTTGTTGTGGTGGTAAGTATTTGCATTGGTTATAAATGTATTTATAAAAATCCAAACTAGTTTAAGGTATTAACTTTTTTATCGTTTTTATTTATTTTTAATAATTAACAAAACACAAATTTAAAAGTAAAAAGTTAATGAAGAATATTAGTATCTGAAACAGTTCTCATGTTTGCAGGTCTTGAAGTTAATTTTCTTGTTAAACGCTTAGGTCTCATTTCATTCTTAGAGTCAATTCTTAATACTTTATCAAACCACTCTTTATTCACTATTTAATATAAGTTTTTAATTTTATTAATATTTAAATGATAATTAAAAAAAACAAACGTTTTTGAGTTGTTTTAATTTCTTTTTTCAACCTTAAAACATCAGCCTTTTCTTTCATTTTATCGGTTGTTTTTTGTTTATATAATTCTAATTTCTTCTTTAATTCTTCATCTGACTTTCGTTCTTCTGGTGTGAGCATAGACTCATCTTCTTCTTTAACTGCAACCACAAGCTCAGATAATATATTCACAAGCATTTCCATCATTGTTGGTAATGAATAGCTGAAACAATCAAAGAAATCAGGGAAATTAAATGGATGATCAACATACTCAAATTGCTCAAAACAAATATTTTCTAAATTAATCTTTAATATAGATGCTTTATTTTGATACATATCACAATAATTAGGCGCTGAAAAAACTGTAATACACGGTGGTATATCAGTGTTTTGTAAGAAATAATGTAATTTAAATCCATCCTCCATTACTTGGTGTGCACGAACAACACAAATAAGATCATTTTTTTCAAGAAAATTAAGTAACCCACGTGGTCCATATAATACAGAGGTTTGTCTCAAATGGTTGTCTGCAAAATCAGTAGCAAGCCATGCGTCCAATCTTCTTTTTTCCATTGTTTCTGGGTGTTGTGGTTCTTCCAAAGGATCAGACCATAAAATATCACACATTGGTCCTCTTGATGGAGGTTCTTGTACTCTTTTAATTTCATTATACTGTGATAACCTAGTGAGAAATGGACTAATACCGCCATGAGTACAGAAAAACCTTCCAAGAGAATTTCCTTCTACTAAAGCAGCTAATGGTAGAGCATCAAATAATTCATGTATTTCATTTAATAATTCAATACTGTGATATTTGTATTCACACTCTAAATTAAAAGTCATACTTTCTGTCATCATTTTACTTTCATGATTTCCTCTTAAAAAGAAAAATTGTTTTGGGTAATTAATTTTATGAGCCATCAAAAAAAATAAAACCTCACATCCAAAATCCCCTCTATCAACATAATCTCCAAGGAACACGTACTTATTATTTTCAATAGGTTTAGTAATATCAAAAATTGTAAGCAAATCATAAAATTGTCCATGAATATCTCCACACACAATAACTGGTGCTTCAATAGTAATCATATTTTCTTCTTCCAATAATAATTTTTTTGCTTTTCTAACAAGTTCTAAAGCACAGTCAATAGATAACCTCCCTTCTCTAAAAAAATGATTTCTTAATAATCCAATATTAATCTTTCCGTCATCTCCAAATAACATATTCTTTTGTAATGGTCGTGTTTCAATAGAAAAATGTGTGTGAATAGTTCGTTCTCCAACATTAGCTGGTGTGTATTGTTGGTGTGTTTTCAAACTATTAGGTTAATATTTTTTAATTCAAATATACAAAATCAAAAACTTTAAATAACAGCTTGTTCAATAAAATAAACATTTAAAACAAACAACTCTCCTTCAGCAGGTTTGCAACTTGCTACAGACTCGGATTTAATTAATTTAGGCCGAACAAATTTTTTCTTTTTGTGTTGTATTATGTTAACAACTTTATTTGGTGATTCTGTTGTTGGTTGCATCACAGAAAAAGCTTTAAATTTTAAGATCAACAAAATCCAATCTTTTCCTTAGTTTCTGATTATTTTTCCTTATTTACAAAAAAACTATCACGAGGATCAATCCTTTAGTTTTTATTTATTTATTTATTAATAATTAACTATTATAATGTTTACTTCTTTTTTCTAAAACAATACAATTTATCAATTGTTTTTTACTCTGTTAATAAAACGAGTAGTTGAAAAGAATGAAAGTCAAAACTAATTAAGTATATCCAAAATAATGGTATTAACGTTATTTTAATTTTTTTTAATAACTTCTTATGAAAAAACAAAAGATACTAGCAACTAATAAAATGACAAAATAATACAAAAATGGATAAAGACGTCCAATATGAACAAAAAATGAGTTATAAAAATTTCTGTCCAAAAAAAGTAACTTTTAAATAAAAAAAAAAAACCTATTTAAATAACATATTTCTCAAAAAAAGATATTTATTTTATAAAAAAAAAATATTAAGATAACGTTACTAAACAAAAGAGGTTAATAAAATGGTTAGATTAAAGGTTTATGGTTTGTAGTTATAATCAACTCCAGCTGAACAAACAGAAACATCTCCTCTATATTGTTTCATAGATGGGCTAGTCCATCCACCGAATGATGAGAAATCAGAGAATGATGGAGAGTTATCATAATGTGGATACCATAATGGAGTAGATGATGCATAAGCATATTTGTAAGATGATCCAAAGAGATTTCCCCAATAATATTTAGAACCATAAATACCATGGACAATACCAATAGCTCTAGCTTCATTCATCATTTGCATTAAATAATTTTGGTTAGTAGAAACGGATGAAGTCCAAGTACCTTCAATATCAAACCAAACTCTTTTTACTTTCAAACTATATTGACCAACTTTTTGCCAGAAAGTTCTAACTTGTCCAGCCATATTACCACATGAAATACATGGATAATAATAAACATCAGAATTTTCAATTGAAAATCCAGCAGCATTGGCATTCTTAAGAGTTTGTGGAGCGTTAGTATCAAATGAACCAGTTGATTTCCAAGCTCTAACAATAACCATAGTAGTAAATCCTTTATTTCTAAGGCAAGTGAATGATGATGTAGATGTTGGTTGAGAGACATCAATACCTAATTTAGCAGAAGCTAAAGCAATACACAAAAAGAGAGCGAACATAAAAAATTATAAGTTCTAAGTCTTATTAAATATTCAATAAATATCGACAAAATAATTAAAATTATAAATTATTATATATTTTTTTAGTCCATTTGTCATGGTAATATATATTTTCTTTAAATTTAGTACTTTTAGATTTTATTAGAATTCTATACGATTCTTTCAATACGTTTTTCTTATAATTATTTTGTTCATAATGGTAATAACTTTTCTTTTTATTTTATATTTTAATAATAAAATTACTAATTAAAATATTATTTTTAAATAAAATGGTAATAAGTTATTATATAGATTATTCTTTATTGAATAGATTCTTCTATTAAAATTCTTATGAACAAGAAAATTCTTTTTAACATTTAATAACCTAAAAAGTCATTTAATCAAGTCAATCACATTTTACTTTGTTTTTTATTTTGGATTTAATAATTCAATAACTGAATTATCACTACTTAATTGTAGATCTGAGTAACAACTACATTCTGGTGATTTTAAATAATTTGCACATTCTTCATCTGTAGAAAATACTAATATTTTTTTAATATATGAGATAGGCCATTTTCCTCTAAAAGAGCGTCTAATTTCATCTATAACTAATGAACGAACAGCAGGTAAGAAATACAATTGTATATAATGAGAAAGTAAAGAAGGGATTTTAGTGTTTTCTAATAATGATGAAATTTCAATAACTTCACCATTTTCAAAGTATTTTAAAAGTTCAATTACAAATTGAACTAATGAAGATTTTTTAATGTCATCAATAAATTCATAAATCTTATTATATAGTCCAATAGTTGTTTTCTTTTGAATAAATTTATGTAAATCAAGTAATAAAATAGAAACACATTCAAAATGAAGATCATCTTTAACGTGAATACATTCATCTAATTCTAATAATTTACTAATACATACAATAAATTCAGTTAAGTTTTGATTTTCAAGTTCTATTTGAATATCATATTGATAAACTTCTCTAGTGAATTGACAATTTAAACCTTGAACTACCATATCTTGTCTAATAGATTTTAATTGATCTGAAATATAATTATAGTCATGATTAGTTTCATATTTTGATTTTACAAACTCAAAAGACTTTTCTAATATATTAAGAGGTCTGATTAATGTTGGGTCAGTATTTTCAACTAATCTTACATATGATTTTTCATATTTTTGGCAAGTTCCAATAATTTTGGTATTTTTTTTATTTGATACCGTTGGAACATCAGGAGTTAGAATAATGGGTGAATGTTGATTTAAGTCACTAGTGGTTATTGGTTTTTTATCAACAATTGGTTGAGAAATTATTTTAATTTCTTCAGGACTGGTTTGTATAGAGTCTTTAAAATTTGGTTGTGAAAGAACTCTTTTTGGTTGAATGATTGGAATATTTTGTTGTGATTGAACAATTGAATTTGCTTCTTGTTTCATTGAAGCTTTTAATTTTTCTTTGTTAAATGATTCTAACAAATTTTGTAATGTGTTTGTTTTAGGTTGGTTAAAGAGACCAATAGTTGAAGATGAAGTGTTAAAAGAATTAAAAACAAAATTTGTTTCTTGTGGTTGTTGTTTTCTTTTTATCTCTTCAAAAATTTCACTTGTTGTTTTATGAACAGTGAATTCTATTGAATTAAAGTCAATAAACTTTTTTGTTGGGAGTTTAGTATAAAAACTGGTATTTTCATTTGGTTTGATTAAAATGTTATCTTCATCATGAGGTTTTTTTTTCATTAATTCTAAGACTGTATATTCATCACATTGTTGGTTCATAAGTCTCATTGCTTCTAAAGTATATCCAACAACAACATGAACATTTGTTTTTTCTAATGGAGTTTCTTTCCATATTTCATTAAAAATTTGTTCAATTTGCATTTTGTTTAAATTGTATTTTTTAGTTATTTTTTATAATTTTATAATTTTATATTTTATATTTTATTATTATAGTAATAATTATTGTTATTATTATTTTATTATTTACTTTGATGTATTTTAATTTGAGATTTAATCTATTAAAAAAGTAAATAAATTATTTTCAAATGAAATTCTATACTTACTGTTCATTATCTTTCTTTATATGAAATTTAAAATTTTTAATTTTTAATTTTCCATGACCTTTAGTTATAGTAGGTTTTGATTGTTTAAGAATATCTTGTTGGTCAAGTTGAGGAAGTAACATAGTATTATCATTATTGTCAATAAACATAAGAGCTAAAGCCATACTTTCACTCTTTGGTCTTTTCTTTTTAATTTCTTCTTTAATTTCTTCTTTTTCTTTATCATCAGCACTAACTAGTTTTAGAGTAGAAGGTGTAAATTGTGTTTTTTTCATTTCACGATTTCTCATATGTTTTTTTTCTACTTCTTTATCTTTTGTTTTTAAATCTCTACGAAAATCTTCCCAAATAGATTTTCTAGCTTTTCTTTTTGGCTTTTCTGGAGTTGATAAATGAACAGTTTTTGTCATTTGATTTAGTAATTTATTCTTGTCATTATTTGAAACGTTTTGATATTGAGGATACAACAACCCTTCAGTATTGCATGTATCACGAAAAATAAGTGGGTAATATTTAATTAAGAATGTACATACTATGGATTGATATTTAATAGATGATATTGCACTTTCCCATGACTCTTTTTGTGAACGAAGTAACGTTGGAGCAATACAAATAGCAACATTATTTGCTTGCATTTTATGTACATCACTGTTAATGGTAAAAACATAAAATAAGTTCATATAGAACGCAAGTATTTTTAAATTTCTTGATGGTAATGTTTTAACTATTGCATGAAATGTATTAATAGCCATACTAAGAGCACTAGATTTTGTGTATTGATCTATTTCATATGTTTTTGCACAGTCAATAAAGAGGTCATAAGATTCGAATGTAATCAATGGTTCTGGTAATTCTCTTAAGAACATTAATATAACACTTGCAACTGCATGAACATCACTTAAAGGATGTTTGATTAATGATAAAAAATCACCTTTTCTTTCAATAGTTTTCTTCATATTATCAGCTAATTGACGTTCTCCAGGTATTCGAAATATTCCTTCAACAATATCTATACTAGTAATTATTTCCTTTCATTATAGAGACAAACTAAGCAAACTTCCCATTATAAATTGTCCTGCATCAGTTAAAAACAATGGAACATCATCAATGATCATACTCAAACTAATTTTATTGATATCAACACCAAATACTCTTGCTATCAATTACTATTACTTTTTCATGTATAAATATTCTTTCTTAACAATTTATAACAAACGTTTATTCTTAGAAAAAAATGAAAATCCAAAAGATTTTCTTCCAAACATTAAAATAATACTTTTTGTAGTTCAGTTTTAACTTAAAACACAACATTTTTAATTTCTTTTTCTTTCTTTATTTGATAAAGACTAATGAATTGATCGAATTTTGTTCAATGGTACTTAATAAATTAAAGTAATGATAATTTTATTATTTTGATTCTTCAAAACAGTGAAAGTTTGAATAGTTACCAATAATAAATCTAAATGTTTTTAATAAAATTGAATAAAAAAATTTAATTATTTCTTTTTGTTTTAAATTCCATCTTAATTTACTTGACGTATTTCTCCATTCACATACTCCATAACTACATTGATTGAATTAAGTTTGTAACACTCATAAAAGTCAGCCTCAGGGAATTGAGGTAATCCTTTAAAGAATTTACTTCCTGAAGAATGTTTTATATCTTCTATCATTTCTTCTAAAGTCATTTCTGGTTGTTTTCCTAGATATAACGCTTCTAAATAACGACCATATAACAAATCTTCTCTACATGTTATTTCATTTCCAGAAGCTACAAACGTTACAAAAGGAGGATGGAGTGCTTTTAAATATTCAATTGTTGCTTGACAATTATTAATGCTACACATAAACACTCTGGTAACTTGTGGATTATTTCTACAAACAACCAGTGATTGAGTTCCTTGTTGAGTGTTATGAATACAAATTTTATTTCTTATTTTTTCTTTATTATTTCTGTATGATAAGTCACAATGAATTGATTACATTAATTATTTTATTTAACAAACATTAATTCTGTTGGTGAATTACCAAAATCAAAACCATCATATTTAATTCCCTGTCTTTCTCCTATCAATAAAACTTCTGGATGATCTTTTTTAGTTTGTAAACTTGTCTCAATGTCACTTTGTGGAATAATTTTTTGAGCATTACACAAAAATAAATGTGCCTCAACTGATGAGGCTCTTAAAACATCAATGACAACACAAACTCCTTTAGCCAATTGATGTTGAGATGGAGATATTATGACATTAGTATTCATATTAAAAAGAATAATCAACTAAAAATAAAAAAGATTTAAATAAAATTTAAATAAACATTTTTTTAGTTTTTTTTAATATCATAAAACTTCTTCAAAAAAAGAATTTCAATTCATTTTTTTTTTATTTACTTTTTAGTTAATCTATTAACCAACCAAATATTCCAATTCTTTATTGGAACTTTTTGATTCGTGCATTCATTATATAACATTGTGTTATCAAACTTCGACGTTGTTGGAAGTACCATTTTAATTGATAATGCCAATGAATTAAATAATACCCTTTTATCAGTTTCATTTTCAACACAAACCATCTCTCTATCATTAAACTTCATTACCAACTCAGCATATTCTTTTTTAATGTTTAAGATAAGGTCTTCTAACTGATTGATGGTTTGTTCATTTTCCATAAGTTTAGTGTCTTTTTCTTCAATTAATTTCTTGAAAGTTGAAAGACTTTCATTTCTTTCTTTTTCAGTTAATTCTTTTTGTTGTCTTTCAATTTCTAATGACTCTCTAAGGGTATTTAACTCTTGTTTTAATTTTAATACCTCTTCATCTTTAGTTTTCTTTTCCAATTCTTTTGTCTCTGACTCTTTCTTTAATGTTTCAATTTCTGTTTTTAATGATTGAATCTCTACATCACATTGGTTTCTAAGCCTTGTTATTTCTTCATTTTTTTCTTCCATTAACTCTTTCATTTTCTTCACTTCATCTCCTTTTGATTCTCCAAGAATAAAAATCTCTCTTTTAAGAGATTGTATTTCTTCTTTTTGAAGTTTATTTTGTTTGTCATTAGACTCTCTTTCTTCTTCATAAGATTTTTTTATTTCTTCAAGATTCTTTTTCAAAGTTAAAATCTCATCTTCCTTTTCTTTCTTTTCTACGTTATGTAAGTTATTTTCATTAGTAAAGTCAATTTTTATTTTTTGAATTTCTTGTTCTTTTTCAGCTAATAAGTTTTGAAGTTCTTCAATTTTTTTATTTTGTTCTGCTTCTTTTTGACTTTCTTGTTGGGTTTTTTCAAGACTAGACTCAGTTTCGTTTTTGGATATAACTTTTTTTGTATCATCAACTTCTTGTTTTGGATTATTAGACTGTTTTTCTAAATGACCTGTTTCAGAAGTTGAATTTATTTTAACTTCTTCTTTTGAAGGATCAACCCTTCTTGGAGTTAAAACATTCATTCTTTTCTTTTGGTTCATAAGACTAATTAATTTTCTCACAATCTCTTGAGTTATATTGATTTTACTTTCCCATTCTTTAAGTTCTTTTAACATTGGATCATTTGTAAGATCACAATTTGTTTCTATATATCCTTTTGGTAATGCAGTCTTTTCGAAATTTGTATACATTATCTCAAGTTGCGAAATCATTCCAATCAGAGTTTTAGCTTCTTCTGGGGTTTCAGTGTTATCAGGACTTTGATACATTTTTTCTGCATTTTTAGCTTGGTCAATCATCTTCTTTAAGACTCTTTCTAACCTATTTTTAAGTTGATTACGAGCACGAACTTTTCTTTCTCTAAGTCCTTGTGCAATCTTTTTTAACATTTCATTATCTTCAAAATGAGTTTCTTTCATAATAAAGAATGTTAAATAGAAATATAAACAATAATCATCAACCGTATTTTCAACAATATTCTCAGCTTTAACTAATTTAGGAACTCTCAATTTAGTGTATCCAATATCAATACATTTTTGAATGTTTTCTAAGTGATTTGAACCCAAACTTTTTAAATCAATAATATCTTTTTGTAAGTAATTGAGTAGTTTTGCTAATAAAACACCTTCTGATAATTCTTTCTTTAAATCAAAATCAGCATTATTAATTTTTAAACTCGATTTAATCCATTTTGCAAAGTGAGCCATTTTAACAGGACAATCTTAAATATTAATTTCTATTTTTCTTTATTAATAAAGAATTAATAAAAACAACAAACTTCCAAGTCTGTATTTATTTAAGATTTGATACATAAATGAAAGTATTCCTTTTCTATCTCCTGCTAATATTTCTTCAGCAGAACTTAAGATCTTAATTCCATCGTCTTTAGCAAATTGAATAACAGCACTTAAATTTTGAATTTTCTCAATATCTTTTAATGGATTTTCAACTGAATTAGGAATATCACATCCACTAAGATTTCTTAATAAACGAATTAAAACTAAACCATCTTTAAGGTCTTTGAGAATATTATGTACAAATGGTTCTTCATTTATAATATAATTAATAAAATTAGTATATGCCTATTCTTATTAGTTATTTTTTTATGTTATTTTAACTTCTTTAACAAACATATAACTGTTGTTCTTCAAGTGATTTAGTTTTAGCAGCTACATTAGCAAGAATAGTATCTGACATAATTTGATTTTTTTCTTTCTTTTAGAGTTTAAGAGTCATACAACAAAACCCTTTTTAGACTTTCCATCAACTTCTGTTTTGAGATAATCAAACATTTGTCCACAATTGATTTCTTTTTAATGGCAATTAATTCTTTTTGTTCCCATTTCTTTTTCTATATTTGATTAACTTTGCATTACTAACAATGACGTGTTCACATTCATTCTTATGAACTAAGACATTATTATTGTTTAAAGCAATAACAAATAATACAAAGAAAAGAACTAAAATATAAAAATGAAAATAGTAAAATTATAGAAAAATAATAATAAAAAATAGTAATAAGCGTTCAAACTATAAAACTATTAAATATAATAGGAAATGGAAGAGTATCAATCATCTGTAAGACAATATAATAATGTTCATTCACGAATGATGACGATGCAAAAAGAACTTTATCGAATAGAGAATGTTATTGATGAATTACAAGTTCAACCAAAAGAAATTTATGTATCATTAGGTAAAGCTTTTGTGTTATCTGATTATGAAACATTAAAAAAAGATATTAAAGAAAAGCGTGACAATTTAGAAAATGATATTAAAAAACTTGAACCAATGGATGCTTCTTTGGCTCAAAAAGTTAATGATGCTCAAGAACGATTGATTAAATCAATGAAAGCTCAACAAAAATAATAAGAATTTAATTTAGTTGATTAAGTTTTTATTCTTTTTCCTTATTTTTGACTAACCAAATCAAAACTACCTTATTAAAAGAATTTAGCTTCTTAAACTTCTTCATGAAAAACTAGTAATTCTTAATCAA
Organism: Entamoeba histolytica HM-1:IMSS; assembly: GCF_000208925.1. Lineage (NCBI taxonomy): Eukaryota > Evosea > Mastigamoebida > Endamoebidae > Entamoeba > Entamoeba histolytica. Next base: position 103,645 of record NW_001914880.1, on the reverse strand, counting down.
TGCAATTTGATTTAAAGGAGAGTGAAATTATTAAAGAAGTTACTTCGAGAAATTGTAAGAGGGTTGTACTTCAATTCCCTGAAGGTCTTATTTCTCAAGGTGTTGGTCTTCAACAAAGATTAGAACAACAATTACCAAATGTTGAATTTATATTATACACCGACTATGTTTATGGAGCATGTTGTGTTGATGATAGATTTACAGCTTATATTCACTCAGACTTTCTTGTTCATTTTGGTCATTCACCATTAAGTTTGTTAGTAGGGTTCTTTCTTTTTAAATATATTACTTTTTGGAATATAATTTAATTCTGTTAGTTCCTCCTCATTGCTTAAAAGTTGCAAGTATGTATATACCTGTTGTAGCTGATATTCTTCTTGAACCATTAATAAATAATATTAATAAACAATTGGATAAAAAATTAGACCTTGCAATTGTTGCAACAATTCAATATGAACCATATCTACAACAATTAAAACAATCATTAACTCAATTCAATGTTATTCTTCCTAAAATTGATCCATTACCAGAAGGTATTACTTTAGGATGTACAGTTCCTCCATTAGAACAAAGAGAAATGAGTGTTGTTTTTATTGGAGGAGGACTTTTCCATGCCGAGGCTGTTGCATATAATTATCCAGATAATAAAGTTTATTCATATGACCCAAGAAATCAAACACTTGTTCCTGTTTTTGTTAATAAAGAAAAATTTAAACAAATAATGAAGTTTGTATAATTTATTAAAAAAAAATGAAAGATCGAACTAATAATATAGAACTAAAATTGATACCGCAAGAAAAGAAAAATATATTGGTGTTATTACTAGTACTCTTGGTCGTCAAGGAAATCAAAAAGTTACCGATAATATTATTAATTTATTAGAAAAGAATAATAAAATACCAGTAGTTACTTATGCTGATGAAATATCAACTGCAATATTAGACAGTTATAAAGAGGTTAAGGTTTGGGTCCAAGTTGCATGTCCAAGATTGAGTATTGATTGGGGAGAAGATTTTAGACAAGTTTTAATTACTCCTTATGAAGCATTTGCTGCATTCGATGATAGCGTTAAGGCTACACTTGACTTTATTCCAATGGATAATTGGAGTATTCCAGCAGAAGGGAAATGGTGTGCGTCATATAATTGAATGAGGATAACTCTGCGACTTCCGATATTTTTTGCATTTTTTTAATTTATTAATTAAATATAGAAACTACAATCATTTAAGTTATATAAAATTAGAAATTCTTCATATAATTTGGAATAATCATTATTTTTGTACAATCATAGTCTATTATTAGTGTATTTATTTATTCGAAAATGTCAATATTTTGATTTGAATTAGATAGGATTTATTCTACGACAAAATTAAGAAAGAATGTTAATACTTTAGATATATTTATATCAACTCCCATCATTTCGTCTAGAGACTATACTCTCTCTAATTTAAAACTGAAAATGATCAAAAAATAACAGAAGAATGGAAGAACAAAAAGTTAGTGTAGTACTCTTTGGCTATCTTAATTGTGGCAAAACTACTTTCCTCAAACCACTTCAGTCTCTTCCATTTGATAAACAATATAACCCATCATCAGATAAGGAAACTACTGATGTTGAGCTTCAATATGAAAATGTTACTGTTCAAACAACAATAACTGAGTTTAGTGGAAATGCATTTACTTGTAGCAATAATTTAAGAACTATTGACTTTGGTAAAATGGGGACAATTCATATTTTCTTTATTGCTCAAAATGATGAAGCAACACCTAACTTCTTTGATGGCTTTTCAAGAAGTCCAAACTATGCACTATGTCAGAAAGAAATAATGGTTTTAGTTGTTACCAAAGTAGATCAAAAAGAAGGAAGAGAAAGAAATGTTCAAATACAAGAAACAGCAAAAGAAAATGATGCTCTTTATTATGAAGTATCTATGAAAGAAGATCCTGCTCAAGTTAAAGTAATAATGAATGAAATCCTTAGAAAATATTTTGAACAACAAGAAGACTTAATGTCATTTTCTTTTACTTCTTTTGATTCAATAATGTCTTGTAGAAAAGGATTAAAACACAATCAACATTCTGACAGAAAGTTGCAGTCACAAAAAAAAATCAACAATAGAAAAGTAAAAACAAAAAAATGCATTTTGTTGTAAATTAATATTGTTTTTTATACTAAAATGTTTTTTTTATAAATTAATTACTTTCTTAAAAAAATGCTATATAAAACTATAAATGAATTATAAATAAATCCATTTTTTTAATAAAAAAGAAAAAATAAAAAAAAAGAAAGAAAAAATTCTATGAAATAAATGGAATTTGCTGAGACACAAACTTGTACTCAAGCATGCACACAAGAATGTACTCAAAATTGTACTCAAGTTGATGCTCCTACTCAAAAGTTAAGAAAGCCAAGTGTTTGGGCAACATTACGTGCTGATGATGGTGGTGTTATTACTGTATTACAACTGTCTAAAGACAAATATACAATTGGAAGATCAGGGAATAATGATGTTATTATTAGTAATAATGTGTCCTGTAGTAGAAAACAATGTAGTATAAGAAGAACAGATGATGGGGAAATTTTTTTTGAAGACGAATCTTCAAATGGAACAATGGTTAATGGTACATTAGAGCATAATAACTCTACAGTAGTTACATTACCATGTGAGTTATGTATTGGATCAAAACTTAAAACTTATATTTTTATTGATAATGAAGTTGTATCTTTTTCAGAAAAATATTCAATCATAAAAACACTTGGTCAAGGAACTACTGCTAAAGTTATCCTATACAAAGAAAAAGGATTTGAAAACGAAGAAAGTGATGAACATTCTGTTGCTGTTAAAGTTATTGATAAAAAGAATAAAGCTATTAGTGAAGAAGTTATGAAACCTATTTTAGAAGAAGTTGAAACATTAAAAAAATTACAACATCAATATGTTGTTAAAGTAAATGGAATGTATAATCATGAAACTACAATGTATATTGTTATGGAATATGTTTCTGGTGGAAGTTTACAACAATTAATTGAAAATGAACGAAGCAAAAAAATCAAAAACTCAGATGAAAAAGATCAAGTATTTGGGTTAATTGAGTTAAATAGATGTAGAAAGTTATTTGGTCAAATAATGATTGCATTAGAATATGTTCATGATAATGGAATTATTCATCGAGACATTAAACCTGATAATATTCTTCTTACAAAAGATGGAAATGCTAAATTAGCTGATTTTGGTATTGCCAAAAAAGCAACAATAGAAGGATGTTCTACATTTGTAGGTACATTAGATTATTTAGCTCCAGAGATTAGTACATCTAATTCATATGATCAGGCATCAGATATATGGAGTTGTGGGGTAATGTTATATAATATGTTATTTCTTTTTCCTTTTAAAAAACCAAAAAATATGTATGAATTACAAATTACTGATGATACTCCATTAGAAATAGAATTACTTCTTCGTTGTATTCTTCAAGAAAATCCAATATCAAGACCAAATGCAGCACAAATATTACATTATACTTTTTTACTTCCTATTTTATCTGAATTACATTATCAAACAAAATCAATTTATGTTTCACAAAATGCTATGGAAGAATGCCCCTTTACTCAAAGAGAAGAAAAGTTCAATACTATTTACCCAGAACAACAAACATCTTCTATTGTTTCATATGGTAATGAATTTCTTTCAAAGCCAGCACATACTAATGACTCATTTGAATGTCCTTATTCTAAGAAAATAAAAGACCCTAATGAAAGGGCAAGAAGAAAAACTAAACCTTTATTAGAAGAAGATGACCAATTTATTCATAAAAAAAAGAAAACAAGTTTACTTAACATTTTTCATGATAATAAAAAAAAACATGGCTTTTCTCCTAGAAGTTCAACTTCAACTGTTGTTGATACTGGAATGGATGAAATTCAATTTGATCATTTTAAAACCTTTCAACAAAATGAATTATCTGACCCATCTTTCATTCAACCTTTTTCAAAAGAAGAAATTGAAAAAACACCAGTACTTTCAATGAATGAACAAATAGAAGAAAATTCATTTTCACTTAAATCATTTCAAACTACAATAGATAATATATCCGAAATAGGATTATCTAATGACACGAGATTATTTCAAGGATTGTGATAATAATTATTATTAATTTTTTTTTTTTTAAACTAAAATTTCTTTAAAATATTTTTTATTTAATTTTTGTATTTTTTATAAGTCATTATTTCTAAAAGTAATTTCATCATAATTTCTTGAACCAATTTGACTTCTTTGAGGAAGATTTAATGGAGTATCTACAGCACTAATTATAGAAGTACTTGTATTAACTTCTTTATTATTTTCTGACTGAACTTTTGCTTTTTCTTCTTTTCTAATTTTTTTTTCATCTCTATCATTAACTTGACACTCCAAACTTGAATCTTCATTCTCTTTTCTATTAATAACAATTTGGTATGGAGTAAATCCTCTATCAACTCTTTCTGGAAATCCTCGATGTTTACCAAACATCATTACACAACATATAAATAATTTACAAATAGGTCTAAATCCACCAGAAACAGAATATGCGCCATTTGTCATTGGAAGTGAATATCCTACAGTACCATATGCACTGATAACTTCAAAAAGAATCATGAACTCAGTATATGTATAGTCTTTTCTTAATGCATCTTGTTCACAACAACAAATTAAGAAATAAAATGAATAAAAACAAACCACATCCCATGCTAACATATTTTTTGCTTGATAAACAATACCACTGTCTTGATTAGAATTTTCTTTATGTCTTAAATATGGATTGGTTTCTCTCAATGTAACAGTTATGGGATATGATGATAAATACATAAATCCAATCATCATAACATAACACCCACTTGATATTTTACTAAAATCTAAGAAAGCAAATCCAGCAGTTCTTGTTGAAATACTTTGAGCAAATATATCAATTGTTCTATACCCAACGGGAATATCTTCAAAATTCTTAAAATCAAGTGACATTTGAATAATAAATTCAGAAAATGTAATCATAAGAAATACAATAACTAACCATATAGTTGCTTTTCTTGGGTAAATATGTGTTGAACATCTACGTGGATAACGTAAAATATATTGAACAATTTTATTATAACGTGTACATTTAAGAACAATACCCAATAATTCTATAATTCCTCTTAAAACAATTGGATAACATGTATTTCCTAATACTGTTAATATAGATGTAACGATACTAACTCCAGCATTATTTGAAAAAGACACTAAGCTATTAGATGATAAAACAATTCCACAGTTATTAAATGCTGAATTAGTTTGGTAAAGTGTAAACCAAACCCAATTAACCCCTGTAGCTTCTATTTTATCTTTATCTTTTGCAAATGCAATTAATAAAAGAAGAAATCCTATTATTTGAACAATAATATTATATAACCAAATAACAGCTAGAAGCAATATAGATGTTTTTGTTTCTGTTGAGTTAATATGCCTTGCTTGAGCAATAGCAGCATCAATCACTACTTGAGGAGCAGTCCCTTCTAACGACTTTGTTTGTTTTTTAGTACCCATACGGAACAATTTAATAAGGATGTAGTATGAACTATCTAATACAATAGATCCGATAAAGGTTAATAAATATGAAATAAATTGAATGCCAAATTTTACTTTTGTAAGATCAAAAACTGTTAGTCCACTTCCTGTGTAGGAAGAAACAGCTGTATATAATGCATCAATATAATTTATGTTACTATCAATAAGAATCATAATAATTGCTCCAACAAAACAAAGAGCAGTAAAAAATAAGAAATGCATCAAATAATAATTTAAAAAATTGGGATATATAATTGTTCTTAATCGTGCAACATAATGTCCTAAGTCATGACACGGTAATGTCTTGTCTTCTTTTATTTCATTTTCATCTTCAAAATTATCATCACTTCTTCCTTGTTCATCATCTTCATTACTCCCATCTTTGAACGCTACAACTGGACGCACTCTCTTACTAATTTGATTTGACACTGAGGCAATACTCGTTTCTGATGAATCTTCACTGTTTGTTCCTTTAATCATTTCTGATTGACAACTCTCAGGTTTTATTTGTCCCCATTCACAAGAATCGGAAATTAATGAAGGTGAAACATTATGAGAATACCACCTTGTTGGTTGTGCAACAACACTTTCTTTATCACTTTGAGATTGACCATAAGATTTTGAATCACCTACTTGATTATCCATTTCAATCTCAACAAACTCCTGTTTGTCAGGATGTTTATTAAGTGAAGGAATAACTGGATTTACACTCTCATCATTAACTTTATTTGATTCTGTGTTACCCCTTTCAGACACAACTTTTTCTTCTGGTTTCTGCATACTAGATTGAACAGCTTCTTGAGTTTCATTCAGTTCAGAATGTTTATTACTCATTGTTAAAAGATTGTTTTTGAAATGAGTTTAATTTTAAAACTTCTTTCGTTTCTTTACCAGTTCATTATGATTTTTGTGAAGAACAAAAATCAGAGTATTTTAATTAATCCATAAATCCTCTGTAAAGTTAAGTAAGATAATTTTCATATCCCTTGTTTGTTCACTCAAAAACTTATTCTTTTCATGTCTTTTTCCTTACTTCAGCTCATGGTTTTCAAAAGTTAAAAAAAAGATATACACCCCTTATTGTCCACAACATTGTACCCAAATGAAATTGCAATATAACCTCTTTCAAACACTTCTCTAAGTGTCACAAATTTTAAATTTGACTTACTAAATTTTGATTCAAAAAAAGATTAAAAATACTTCTTAAATTACATAAACTAATGTTTAATAACATAAACTATGAGAAATTATTCATGATAAAATCGAATGTGTTTTGTGTGTCTCAATGGAGTTATTTTGTTTTAAGCTTTGAATAAAACAATTTGAAGAAAAACAGAAACCATTCATCTTTTAACCGTTCCAAACAAAACAAATAGGATTTTTTACTTCATTTAATAACAGACTCTTTACTCAAAAAAAAATAAATTTATTTTCCAAGGAATTAAAAGGATTAATATGGAATGTATTTAAATGAATATCATTCAATAGAAGTAAAGAAAGAGATACAAAAAGTAATATAAAGATTATCCTTTGAATATTTAAATGTTTGTCACAATAAATAATTATAATACAATGAATGAATAATATCTTTATTTTTTGGTTGATAACCAAATGTAATTAAAGGATATATTTGATAAATGACTGGTATTTTTCATAAATATTTTGCTTTTAAAAAAATGAAAATGGAATTTAATATTTGTTTAAATAAATAAATTCTATTAATACAATTAATATTCTCTGTATGAAACACAGTTAGTTATTTGGTTATTTTTATTTGATTAGAGTTATATTAGTCATTATTAATTGGGAAATTAAAGCCAAGTTTTTTGATAATAACTGCTAACATGTAATGAAAATAAAAATAACTTATGACAATACTTCAGTCAATTCTATTCTTTTGGTATTTAATTGAATTGTGTATTGTTTAAAAAGAACAAAAAGATGAATGACAATTACCCCCTTATGTCTTGAAATACTACTATTGATCTTTTTATTTAAATTGGAAAAGTAGGATTATAATTAAACATGAAATACAATAATTATTTCATACAAAGATTCTTTACTTCTAAAAAAGGTTCATTAGTTTATTTGAAAGTTATATTACAACATCTCAACTAATAGATGAAGTATCATAATATCCCTATTCTCCTTCTTAGTAGTCTTGTTGAAATATCTTATATTTATTATTCTTTAAAATTAAACCTCTTTAACCATATTAACCAATAATAGTTGTTTATTGCCAACTCTTTAAAAACCTTAAAATATCTCTGGTGGGAGTATAGTCTTAAATTTCTATTTATTACAACCCATACATTATTTTTATTACAATAACACCAACTTTCTCTGATTTATTGAACTTCAAAAATGATGTAATTCAATAAAGATGAGTTGGTATTTCTAATGATATAAAAAACAATAAAAAATATTAATTTTTATCAGGGATGTAAAACCATTTTGAAAAGAGTCAAACACATCTATTACTGATTGTTGATGTATTTCAAATACGATAATATTCTCAATGCTACACACACCTACATAAAGAGAAATTACAAAAACAAAGAGAGTAGCATAAATAAATCAATTAAATTATCTACAACATATATATGAGAAAATTAATGAAGAAGTTGATGAATGTCTTTTGACACTTCTTTTAAAACATCACCATATTCTTTCACTTTCGACTCATCAAAGTACTTATCCATCACGTCATACAATGTAGATGATATGTATTTTAAGGAAATAGTATCTGAATGAGGAGAACTACGAAGAGCTTTTTTGTCCTTTTTATAACCACTTTTTACATTATTAATTTTATCTCTTATTTGAGTGGAAGTTTTATTGATTCCCATATCAAGAGCAACAGAAGCTGCAATTGTTTTATACATTTCATGTAATGACATAACTGATGGTTCAGTATATTTCCAATAAAAATATTTAAGCAAGACATAAACAGTAGAACGTTCAGTCCAAGCTCTAGAAGACATCATTTCATCTGCAGTTAATTCAAAATTCTTTCCTTTATATAATTTCTTAAATAAAGATTGATCTCTCTTTTCATAAAATTCATTATCTGCACTATCAATAATATAGCAATTTGATGGTAATTGTACCCATTGAAAAGCTGACTTTCTACAACTCTCGGGTTGTCTTTTCTGTTTAATAGGCATGTCCATCATTCTTTTACATTTAATATGAGTTCCTCAAATGATCCTTGGATCTTCTATTCTCTTCTTGTCATTGTTCATATTTTTCTCATTCCCTTTGTAACTTTTGATTAGAAGTTTGTTGATTCTTGCCGAATCTTCCTACTTTTTTCATTTTATTTATGTTTTTATTTCACAAATTTGTGATTTTTCAAGTTCTTCATTATATTTCTTCTTTATGATTCTACAAGTTCGTTTGTTGCTTCTATTATTCCTATTTTTAGTTAATTCTTCTTATTCTCCTAATTTTTCGGGAAATCATTTCAGCAATTTAATAAAACGATACTTTTCTAATTATATTTTCATTAAAAAATCAATGTTTGACGGGTACTTTAATAAACGTCCTTTAATACAATATAAGTTGTCTTAAAAATAAGATGGGGCAATGAAATAACCAACACTTGTCTGATTTATTCAAATACCCATAATGGAAGTTGAACAAAATTTTAAATACTATAAAAATATTGTTCAAATCAATAAATAAAGGAATAAAATAAAATTCAAAGAAAAGTATATAGGAAAATAAAAAGAATTGAATGAATTAATTAGTCTTAACCCAAGCAGCATAATCATATCCATCACCTTTTTGTGGAAGATTAGCTTTAACATATTCAATTTGTTCAGCACTCATACCAGCTTTTTGCATATCAGTTTCAGTAATACTATCTTTACCAGCAGCAATAGTAGAGAAGATTTCATTAAGTTGTTCTGGTGATGGATTTTCATCGTTCTTTTCTTTCATGTATTGGACATAATTATCAAATGAAACACCATTTTCTCCTTTTGTAACATTATTATAAATAGCATCATATTGTGCATCTTCTCCTCCAGTGAAATCAATATCAATTAATCCCATTGAACTTAAGCATGATCTAAATTCAAGTTTATCAAGAATTCCATCATGATTTCCATCAAATGCATCAAAGCTTTGTTTGAATTCTTGCATTTGTTCAGCAGTAACTCCACTAGATGCTTCATTAATTTGGGCTTCAATATAAACAATCTTCTTTTCAAACATAGAAACTGTTTGTTCATAATTAAATTGAAGATCATCAAATGATACATCAGTATATTCATTATCTTCAATATTAGCATCTTCACATGCCTTTTCTGCTTCTTCAATTGGTGGAAGTTGTGCTTCAACTTGTTTTAATTCTTCTAATTTTGCTTTTAATGTAGCTACTTGTTCTTCTAATGGGGCTTCACTTGTCTCATCTGTAACAAATGTTCTATATTCATTAATCTTTGCATCAGTTGCATTAGCTGGATCTGCAAATGCTTTTCTAAGTGCAATAAGACAATTTCTCATAGCAGTATTTAATTTAGATCTTAATGCTCTTTCAGCTTCTGAAATATTTGCAATATATCCTTCAAGACTCTTTGGATCAAGTCCTTCTGGTGCAACATAAACTGGTCTTTTCATTCCTCTTAATTTTGAATTAATTTGACCAAATAATGTAGCAAGATCACCTTGTTCTTTAATAAAGGCTCTTTTATCTCCTTTTCTATAATTTTTAGTTTCATTAATTTGTTCTTTGACTTGATGATATTCATCTGATGGTTCAACTCCATTCATTTTATTAATAGCTGCTTCAATATTTTCTTTAAGTGCTTGTGCTCTTTGTTCATAATCATGAACCATACCTTCTGTAGCTCTAAGGAAATCAAGGAAATTACCAGCTCTTTTACCAGCTTTTTCTACTTGATCATTTGAACTGAATACTTTATATAAAGCAGCAACGTATGTCATAACTGATCTTTCATCTGGTCTTGGCATATTAACAATATCATCAACATCAAGTAATTTTGGAATACCAAGTTCTTTTTCTGCAACATCAAATGCTTTTTCTAAATTAGCTCTATCATCTTCTCCAACTGTTTCCCAATCTAATAAATCTGGTCTATGTCTATGAATAAGAGCACAGAAAACTTTTCCATCCTTAAATGATTCTGAAAAGTTTTCTACTTTAACTGGATATGGTTCACATTTCTTTTGACACCATAATAATAATCCTTGTTTAGCACTTAATCCTTCTGCTGAAAGTTCTGAAATAGCAAATCTTAAAATAAGTGTCCAAACAAGTCCAAGTGTTAATTTAACATTTCCATCAACAATATCAGTTGGTCCAATACCTGTTAATTTAACATCTCTTGATTGAATAAATCTTAATGCTTTATCCAAATTTTCTGTCATTTGAATTCTCATTTTTGGATTAGTAACACATTTAATAGTTGTTTCTCCAATAATTTCTAAAAGTGCACATAACTCTACTCCATTCTTAAAGTCAGTAGTAACATCATTAATTTTTCTTCCTTTTTTTGCAAGATGCATATTGACCCATTTAGTAAAGGTCTTAATTTGTACTTTTTCCCATTGAGCAACTAACTCACTATCAGCCATATTTTTTTTACCTTTTTAAGATTATTTCTTTCACCTTTTTATTTCAAGTTCTCACTACGCAAAACTCTAATCTCATTATTCTTAAGAAGATTCTTTTTCGCCTCTTTTTTTCTCTTTGTTTGATAGATTTTTTTTTCTGTTTTGTTTCCACATCAACAATTTTATTATAAATTATTATTAATTTGGTTTATTATTGATAATGATGAATTTCAGAAGATATGAATCGACACGTGTCATTTCAATGAAGTATAAAAATAGAGCAAATCTTGTTTTTATGAAATTCTTTTAGATTATTACTCTAAATAAACAATTTACGTTATATATATCAAACTTTTAGAATGAAAGAGAAAAGACAATGGAATTATTGTGTTTTAGCTTGTGATTGTTGATAAAGTGGATCAAGAAATGGAATATTATAAACATTTGATACATGAACATACCATAAAGGTATTCCTAGCAGGAAAGTGCCACCTATAAAGTTTCCAATTGAAACTGGAATAAGATTATTTAATATCCATTGACCTAGGGTAAAATTACCACCATACATATGGCTGAGAGATAATAAAAACATGTTTCCAACACAGTTCTCAAATTCAAGACTAGCAAATGTTAACACTAAGAATGAAATCACAACTAACTTGGATAAAAGGTCTTTTGCACTTGCAGAGAAATAAACTGCGCAACATACAAGCCAATTACAACCTATACCACTTAATAATGCTCTTCCCCAATTCATTGCTACCTTAGTTTCTCCAATCTGTTTTACTGCACTAAGATACATTGGAGATTCAAATGATCCAAGAAGCTTTCCAAAATAAGTAGAAACAAAGATAGAACCAACTAGATTGCCAAAATAGACAACAAAATGAGTCTTGAAAAATAACCATCTAGAATATGCCCCTTCCATAAATCCAGGAATAAGAAAAGCACAATTAGAAGTGAAAAGTTCTCCACCACAAAGTACAACAAGATTGAGACCAACACTATTAAAAAATCCAAAAACTATTTTTTGAATACCAATGTCAGATGATGGAATTCCTTTTCCAATAGTAATAGAAAGTAATCCTCCAACAGAAAGAAGCATACCTGCAAGCACTGATAAAGAAAACATTTTCATTATTGGATATGTTGCTTTAGTTTTTCCAATTAACACAAGTAATCTTGAAGTATCTACAGGAGCTATATAATTTGAAGATATAACTGGAATTTGAGTGTTTGGTTGAATTGAGAAAAAATGTTTATTAATATTTCTCTTCTCTAACTCTTCTATAGCAACAACTTCTTTTTGTTGTTTACTACAATCTATCTGCTGCTGTTCTTTCATTTCTTCTTCATATAATTCTCTTGGATCTTGTTCAACCTCTGTTTCATCTTCACATACTGACATCATTTCAATAGCTATTTCATCTGCTCTTGGCTTTTCTCGTGGCATTAAGAATAAGCTATACCAAATCTAAATGAAAGAAGTATAAGGATTTTACTGAAATAGAATTTAGAATAATAGGGTTTCTATAGGAATGTATCTAACGAATAGAATTTCGGCACTTCGAAAATAACCAAAAATCTGAAAGATATTCTATTGAATTTCAAATGCTTTACAATCTGTTGCAATAATTATTAAAATAATTGAAACAAAATATTGAATTAGTTCTTCGGTTCAATAATAGAATAACGATTCCTTGAAAGATCTACAGCATCAATTATCTGCATTATCAAATCAGCACAATTAGTTTCAATATTTTTGCCTTCTATTAATTTATTCAATTTAATTTCTTTAGTAAATAACTTTACTAACAATATTCTTTCTATCTTTATAAAAAACTTAGACTCTGAAGGTATTGTTCTAGAATGTAAAACACAATTACTTATAATTAATGTAATACACTCTTCTGGATGAGTTGTGATCAGTTTAATCTCCCCTTCAATACCTTCAAGTAATTCTGAATTTATTGATACAGAAAGAAGATTAACAAAAGAATAAAGTGGTAATGAGTCAATATCAACTGCAGGATTTAATGGCTTTTGATAAAAACTTTCTCTTAGTTCCATTGCACCAGTGGAATAACTATATTTAAATGCTAATGACTCTTGAACATAACTTAATTGGTCATATGTTTGAGCAAGTAAATTTCTAGCACGAAGGTTTTTGGGGTTACAGAAAACTAAATGATTTAACACAGTTACAGCCCAGTTATAGTCTCCATTATCAAATGCCTCTTTACCAATCAGGAAAGCTTTTTCTTCTCCTCCAAAGCATTGGACATATTTTCTTGCTTGTTCTTTTGGAGGAAGTTCATTTAAATGCGCAGGATTACCATCATACCATCCAAGATATAATTGGTATTGGGATTTAATATTAAATGATAAAACACCATAAAATTCTCTGCAACAAAACTTGTTTGCTAAGGATGGTGGTAGTTTGACTAATTGAGCTATTTCATTTGGTGAATATCCAAGATTAGCATAACGAAGGGTTTGGTCATGAATGTATTTATACAAATCTCTGTTTGTTTTCCAATATTTAACAATTTTTTCATTTCCATATAAAGGCCAGTTATGACAAGCAAAATGAATTTGAACATCTTTGCCATACTTTACAATGGTATTATCTATGTATTGACTCCAAACTTTTCCACTTCTAACTTTAGCTCCTCTTGGAGTTAGTAAATTGTGCATAGTTTGTGGCATATTATCGGCACAACAAAGTGCATGAAATTCAGGTAAGTAGAACATCATATTTGCAGGTGCTTCTGTGTTAGGAGTAGGAATAAAGTCAAAAGTAATTCCATCAATTATATAAGTACTATCTTTTTTGATAATTATTGTATGAGACGAGTATGGTATTGAAACACTCTTCTTTTGATTTGGATTTAATCCATTTCCACTTGACTTTGTCTTTGATTCATTAAGGCGTGTTCCATACATATATTCTGCTCTTCTTGACATAGCACTTCCAGCAAATATACTTTCGTCAAATAATGATTCATAAAAAGTTTCTGGAATATACAAAGGAGTGTCATGTGTTGCTACTGCATCATATCCTCCAAAGTGGTCAAAGTGTGAATGGGTTATAACAACAGCAGATACAGGAAGGTCTTCTACAGTAGATTTTATTAATTCAAATGCTTTATTTGAAGAATCTATAGTTGACATACAGTCTATGATAATCCATCCAGTTTGTCCTTTTAAAGCAGTTAAATTTGCAATATCAAGAGATTCTGCACGTACTTGGTATAATTTGTTAGGAATAACTTCATAAACTCCCTCTAGTTTGTCTATAAATGACTTCTTCCAGAATGAAGGATTAACCGTGTCTGGACATTCTCTATTAATCTCAGCAATGCTTTTCCTTGACTTAATAATATCTTCAAATTTCATTTGGGTTTTAACACCATTTAAATTTGCAAAATATCCTCTAAATGCATCCAAATACTCCTCTTCTTTAGAAATGTCATATTCTTGAAGAAACTTTTTGTTTGTTTCTATTGTAAATTGAGAAGCCATTTTTTTAATGAATGAGGAGTTTTTTGAAATAGTTCCAATAAATATATTCAAATAACTCCACATATCAAGTTTTTTGAACTTTCTTCTAAATAAAGTCAAATAACTTCATTAATATTACAAAAAACTTAACTTTTCATATATTCATTTTCTGCATTTTTAATAGTTTTTTAATATATAAGAAAATTCAAAAAATTAAATCTAAATTCTTGCTTTAAATACATCAAAAAATAAAAGATGTTGTAATAAAACAAATAATTAAGTATTAATAGAATTGGGTTTGATTGTTACTGGATCAACTGAGACTAATCTCATCTATGGTCTTTCTTCTAGCAGCTTTACTGTACATGTTTATATATGATAAAGTTTATACTCAATTACATCTTTTATACTTCTAGCGATATTGTTTTTTTTAACTTCTTTAATATTATCTATTTCAAATTTGTATTCAATTATTTCAAATTACTGCTGGTATTAATTTTCTATTTTCTTTATTCTTTATTTCTTTTTAATCATTTCTTTTATTCAATTATCTCAATTATTATTGTGGCACACATTAATCATATCATTTATTATATTACTTTTATTCTTTTTGTTTATTACTTATATTTTATCTTTGTATTTTTTCTTTTATTGAAATTGTATAATGTCTATTCATGGTGCTTTCCAGTTACTTATTCTCATTATACTTAAATTTAATTCATTTAATGTTATAATGACACTATCATAATTTCTATATCTTTCATTCCACGATGTGATTTGTTTTATTTTCAAATTCTCTTTATTTAATATCACTTGTGTTTCATATAACGATTTCCAATATTCTAAAGTAATATCGTTATTTGGGTATATTTCATTTTTTGGGTCTTCCTTATTCTAATTTTCTTATTAGAATCAATCATGATTTTATTTGTATTGATTCTGATTATTTCATCTTTATTAAATTTAATTCTTTCTTTAATCATTGTCATCATATATTTTAGGTACTTTATTCTTTCTAGTGCTTTGACTTTTATTCCTTCTTCATCATGTTCATTTAATTTCATGTTGCACTTTATTCTGTACAATTTCATTGACCAAATCTTCTAGTCTATTGATTTTCTTTAGGATTTCTTTTATTTCATCAAATTTGTCTCTTATTATTTTATTTTGGAGATAGAGGTGCATAATCATTGAAATATTCATATCATCTTGCAGATCCTGCATTCTGCTTCCTGACCATATCCATCTATTATTAATTTCCATTATTAATCGGTCAACCTCTTTTCTTTTCCAGTAGTAATTAATGTTTGAACATTTTTCTACTTTCATTTCTTTTATTTTATTGATGAGAGTGTTAAGATATTCTTCATCAATTTCTGTAGAGTTATTCTTTAATATGATGTTTTTTATTATTGAATTACACTCTACTCTTCCTTCTATTATATCATTTATTTTCACTTTAATGTATTGTTTAGTGCTTTCTTTTATTTTATGTGACATTTTAATATATTTAATATATTCATTTTCATTATTGACATTAATGTTTATCATTTTTATTATACTTTCTATTTGTTCCCATCTTAATTTCTTATATAATTTCTTATTCAACCAATTAATTGCAAAACAATACAACACTTCAATTAAAATTTTCTGTTTCTTTCTTTTGTTGTATTTATTCTTGTATTTTCATTGTACTTTGTTTGTTATTTATTATTCTTGCAATTTTACATATTTCATTCATTTCTTTATTTGCGTTTTGTTTTTAATTTCTTCTTCAATTATTTTAATGTCTTCTTCTTCAATGTCTTTTGTTTTTTCTTCTCTAAACTCTTCTTTAGTTTTTTCAATTATCTTATTCTTTTTTATTGAATATATTTCTTAAAGAATGTCATAATATATTTTTCTTTTATCTTCTTACTTCTTATGTATTTCTTCATACTTCCCTTTATTCCATTCACTTGTTATTCTTTTTATTCTTTCTTGTTTATCATTTATTGTTAATCATTTATATTTGTTATTTGTATAATCTTTCTTATTATTATTGTATTTACATTGTTTCTTATTCGTTCTTTGTTCTTCTTTGTGTCTTTCGTCTTCTAATCCATTTTCCTTGGTATTTCATTTAACAATATTGTTATGATGAAATTTATTGATATTGACATTCATTCTTTTATATGACGTTGAATTTCTATTTCTTGTTTGCTTTTCTTTACAATATGCATTGATATTACACAATAACTATTGCATTAAAATTTGATGTATTTCTTTTATTGGAAAAGGATCTATAATAAAATGAAATGAATAAACATTTTATTTGTATCAAAACATTGAATTAATTCATTATGAATAAAATGAATATGATAATAGAAATAAGAATAGTAAACAAATAAAGAAATGATAAAATATATCAACATATTTATTTATTGTTTATTCATTCTTATTCTCTATTTAATCGTTAATATTCAAAACACAATAAGAAAGATAAATAAGAATAACACAACATAAAATAAAAAAGAATATGAATAAAATATATAACAAACAATAATAAACAAGAAATAACAAATGATGCATCTAAATAAATAATAAATTAATGATTAATGATTCTAACCTATTGTTCAAGTGAGAACTTCTTCCAATCCTTCATCTTTCGTAGAATCTACTTCTTCTTATTCTTCTACATCTCTGTAATTCTCAATATTATTCACCCCAATGTTTCATAATATCTTTCATATTTGTTATTACAATATCTTTTACCATTATTTCAAATGTAATTATAATTCATTTCTTAACAATCTAACTCTTTCTTTATTAATCAATCCTCCTATTGTTATTACAAATGGAATGATTATTACTCTTATTAGTCTTTCTATCTTTCTAATATATTCTTGTAAATTCATATACATATTTATTTTATCTGTAAATGTTTTAAATATATTCTTCTCTCTTACTATTGTCATGTTTATGATTAATGTCTCCTTTTTCTTTAAATCTATAACATAAATAACTAGTTTTTATGGAATTTGCCTTCACTTCTGTTTACTATTTCTTGATTCTAAACTATAAGTATTTTATCTTTCTCTATTCTTCTTTTCTTATTATTAATTTCTTTGTATTTTCTTCTTCTCTTTTTTTCTTTATTTCTTCTTCTTTATATATCTCTTATTTAACTTTTAAACCTCTCAATATATATTCTCCAAATAGGACAATAATAAAAATAAAACAAAATATTTTTTTTTTTCAAAAAAGAAAGTGTAATTGGTATTAACTTCTTTCATTTTGTAAGCTTATTTCACTTATCAATCATTTCTGTTACCATTTCTCTAATTTGTTTTAATTTGTCATTGACTTGTACCTCCTTCTCATTAACTTGTTTTTCTTTATCATTAACTTGTACCTCCTTCTCATTAACTTGTTTTTCTTTATCATTGACTTGTACCTCCTTCTCTTTGACTTGTTTTTCTTTATCATTGACTTTTTGTAATTTAGTTTTATGCGTAGTTTCACGGATACTATCATTTATGATGGAATTATCGATAAGTATTTTTTGAGTTTTTTTGATAGTTTGCATTAACATGTTTTTGTCTTCAAGATAATGTTTCTTCAGTTCATCAACTTTGTTGCTAAGAGGCACTGTTTTGTCTGGTCTTTCTTTGACTAAATAACAGTCACCGATTTCGTTATACCCCCAATGTTCCTTTTCCTTTGTTTTTAAAAGATATTTGTCTGTATTAAGCATTTCCATAAGAACAGAAAACTTTCTTCCACTTGGATGAGTGAAAAATTCACAACCTTTGATGTTGATATATAAGTCATCACCTTCTCTCCAACAGTATTTGTGTGGGAAGATTCGAATAGTAAATGTATAGTCTCCAACCTTCACTTGTTCATTGTCTTTGACTCCTGTGTGAATAGGAACATGTAACTCTTCCGTTACCAATCCATGATTTAATTGAATACGTTTTTTCGTACCTAAAAAACTTTCTTCTAAAGGAATCCAAATAGTAAATGTGTTTATTTCTTTTTCCATTTCATCAATAATCTTTAAGGCAGTGTTTATTTCATTCTGAAGTGTCTTTGTGGTAGTTTGTTCTTTAGCAAGTTCAGATGTAATTGTTGTATTGACTGTTTTCATTTGATTTAATTCAGCATTAACATTTTGAATTTCTTTATCTTTTTGATTAATAATTTCTTGTTGTGCTT
>NW_001914880.1:77493-84676 GCF_000208925.1 Entamoeba histolytica HM-1:IMSS | reverse complement strand
TAAATACTATATCTATTTGTACTTGTCAATAATCTTATCTAACTATTTTGAAATACTACTAAATGAATTAGATGACAATAAACAATGAAAACCAACTCATTTACTTATTTTATTGAATTTAATATAAAATATACTACATAGACAAATGATAGTAATACATTTTATTTTTATGATTATTATTATCAATTAAATCAAACATAACCATTTTGATTTGATTGAAGTAATAATCAACGATATTCATTATGTTTTAATACCAATTCTTTTACCTTCTTTATGTTTTTATGTTCAATTTTTATTTCTTTAATCAATCTCATACTTTTTTGAAGGTATTAGTATATTGACTTAAATTAACACTCCATTTATTTTGACATTTCTTATTTTTCTCTTTCTTGGTTCTATTCTTTATTCTTTATAAACATTTCTTTTCTTCAATCGTTTCCATTGTTATTGTGATATGCAACAATATTTCTATCAAATAATCAACTAGTTTTATCCATTTCTCTAATATCTGTATTTTATCAATGTCTTTTGTGGTATTTTCAATCGGGTACGAAAATTAGCAAAGAAAAAATGCATCTAAATAATTTACAAAAATGAAAAAAGATGCAAAAAATTTTACGTCATTAGAATATTCAAATTATTATATTTTGCTCCTAAAACAAATAAAAATAAAAAGTATGATAAATACAGAATATGTAAATATTTATGTTTATATTTTATAATCATTTATATTCTGTATGAAATATTAATGAAATAGATTATTTGATTATTCATATTTATTTGTATTTTTTATTATTTTTATTATTTTATTTATTTATATCATCTGTTTATATTATGTATATCATTGTATTCTTCTTATTATCTATATATTATTATATTCTTCTTATTTGATGATTTTGCTATTTATATTATTTAGATTTTCTTATTGTTATTCTTTTATATTTAAATGTATTTTATTATTTGAATATTCATCTTTTCATCTTTTATATTATTATCATTTATATCTATTTTCATTTTATATTTATTCTCTTTTTATTTATATTAATATTAATTTTATATTTTATACTTTTTATTTATTATTATATCATTGATTATCATTTCTCGTTTTATTTATCATTTATTCTTATTATTCTTTTGTTTTTTCTTTATTCTATATCATATATTCATATCATTTTCATTTATATTTTATCACTTATTACATGTTATAATAACATAAAATATATTATTGAATATATAATAAATATCATAATGAAATTATACATATAAATAATAACATAAAAAGAGTAAAATATTTTTCATCAATAAAATAATATTAATTATTTTACATCATTAAATTAGACACTTTTTATTGAATATTTCTAATTTTTACAATAAAAATACACTTTTTATTTCTTCTTTTCTTCTTTTATTACATCTTTGTGATTTATTATTTTTATATTCTTTCTTCTTATACTTTCTTTTTATTCTTTTATATATTTTTATTCTTTTTATATTATTTGTTTTTCATTGTTGTTTCTATTTGTTTCTTCTATTATTTATCAATTTTATATTCATTTATTCATTATTTTTATTTCTTTTTTATTAATTCTTGAGTATTGTATATTTCTTTAATATTTCATTTGTATATTATCAAAATATATGTTTTATTGATTTTATGTTGAACAAAATATTGAATAATTCAATATTTCCATTCTTAATTATTCATTCTTTATTCTGAAATGTTGTGTATATTTATTATATTAAATGAATATGTTGAATGAATATCAATATTATTGTTTATTTGATTTTAAAAAAATAATAAATGAATATGAAATAATAAATGAAATAAAATAATGAAATAAAATAATCTAATATTGAACAAATCAAATAAAGAATATATTGAATATATCATTAATGTTACTTTATTATTTATTATTTCAATTATTAAATATTAATAAATTATTATTCATGAATATTTAATTAATTGATTATTATTTTATAATTTCATTTTCATTTTATTTAATAAATGAAATATAAATAATAAATGAATGAATAATAATTTAATATATGAAATAATAAAAAGAAAAGAAAGATAAATAATAAATAAATATGATGTATTTAATATATAATATAATTTATTATCAAATATAATAATAATATCAAATGATGATTTATTTTTATTTCAAAATATTTTGCATCCATAAAAATGTTGCTAAATATTTTGCATCATTAAATTTTGCATCATTAAATTTTGCACTTTTTTTATTTGTTTCAATAAAATTTGCATCCTTGATTTTTTTCATTCTTTTCTTCTTTTATCATCTCTTTTGTTTTATTACTCTTTATCTTCTTTCTTTTTATCTTCTCTCCTTTATACTTTTATTCTTTCTTCATCTTCTTCTACTTTTTACTTTCTTTTTATTCTTTTATATCATTCATTCTCTTCTTTTTCAATTATTTGCTTTTTTCGTTGCCGTATTAAATTGTTACATAAAAAATTAATAAATGATACATAAATATGAAAGTTAACACTATCACATAATGAAAAAGTAAATAGCAATTTAATACTAAATAATATCAAATTGAAAATAACACTACAGGTAATGATAAAGAATATCTTAATATCAAAAATAACGTGAAGTAAATTGAAATTATATTAAAACAAATATCAATTCATTCTCTTTTTCGTAATTTATATCATTTGTTATATCACTGTTATTAGAACATAAATACTTTAATTATTAATAAAATTATCAATAACATACATTATTAAAGTATTCAAATTCTTGTTATATCTGATGAAATGTACTTATAAGCTAACTATGAAAATCATGTTTTGCATGATTATTTCAATATAAATTAAATTCAATTCCTTTTTATTATTTTTATTTCATTACTTTATACAATTTAATAAATCGTCATTTCTTATTCTATAGTAAATAACATCATCTCATCTTTTTATTTGAAATGGTTGTCTCTTCATTTTTTTTTCTGAATAACTCCATTACGTTAATTTTTTACTTATATTAATTCACATTACTTCAATTCTTATTTTTAAATTGTTCATTCTGGATTTGTTTTGTTTCTCCTTGAAAAAAACTTTCACATGAAATATTGAACGGAGTTAAAACAATCTTAGAATATTGATATGTGCAAATAATTTAAAAAATGTTATTTTTTTGTTTTTTTTTTTATGAAAATCATAAAAAATAATTAAATAACATTTACATATCTTTTTGTTATTTTTTTTTTCTCAATTCAATTAATCCAAAGATGAATAAATTTCAAATAGAAATAACTAAAAATTAAAAAGAAATGAACCAACAACAAATACAACAATATAAAGAGGAACAAAGAAGGTTTGTTATAGTGTTAAAATACAAAACGACAAGATAATAATAAACTAGACAACAAGAAGAACAAAGACAACAAATTATTGATTCTGTTCTTGAACCAGAAGCAAAAGAAAGACGTTTGTAACATTCCTTATATTTCATTTAAAATGGAGATTAACAACAAGTTGCTAGTATTGCTCTTGTTAAACCAGAAAAAGCAAGACAAGTAGGTGATATGATTTTGATGATGTGTCAACGTGGACAAATGACAGGAAAAATCAATGAGGGTGGATTAATTTCAATGATTGATCAAATCAATGAAAATAAGACTGAAACCAAAGTCACTTTAATGCATAAAGGAGATGATGACTTAGATGATATTAATATTGATGATCTTTAACTTTTTTCATTCATTTTTATGAAAGATTTATTGTAATAATAAGAGAAATCACAACTTTTCATTTAAAATTGATTTATCCATAAGAATAATCTTCTTTTTAATGATATGATAATATCAACATTGTTCAGATGAAAAGAAAAACACTTTCAATCTTTTTCAATAAAAATAAAGAACAAATCATAAAAAAGAGAAAAACTTAAATAAAAAACTGAAAAAGAGAAAAACAAGAATGTTACCTTACACTGAAAACATTATTCAAAAACCATCAGAATATACTTACTTTAAATTTAGTCAAAAAACACAAGAACGAATATACGAAGATGAACAAAACCGAATTCTTATTGATGAAGAGTCTCTTCCATCAACAGCATTTTTCACATTTTTTAATTCTCAAAACGTTGTTAATTCAGTCAACTTTAGTGATGACGGTCATTTAATATCAGTTGGATGTTCAGACTCATCAATTCGATTATATGACTTTAAAAAAACACAAGTTGTGAATGGAATGAACCCACAAGCAAAATTACTAGGTCATTGTGGTCCTGTGTTCAGCACTAATAACTCACCTGATTTCAAATGGCTTGTAAGTGGTTCAGAAGATTGTTCAGTAAGACTCTGGTCATTAGATTATCCATCTTGTATCATGTCATTTAATGTTTGTATAATCTTGTAATAATAAGTTCTATAAACAAAACCCATTCATTCATTAGGAACATGATGGACCAGTCTGGGATGTACAGTATTGTCCATTAGAATATTATATGTTAAGTTCATCATATGATAAAACAGCTAGACTATGGACATCTAAACAAAACAAAAGTGTACGTATATTTGGAGGAGATGGTGGACATAGTGAGGATGTTACATGCTCTGTATTCACACCTGATGCATTGATGGTCATCACAGGATCAGCAGATAAAACAATAAAAATATGGGATGTTGGGAAAGGAAAGAAAATGGCAGATTTAACAGGACATGATGCTAGTATTACTTCATTGGCTATTAGTTCAACAGGAAGATATCTTGCATCAGGAGATGAAAAAGGGTCAGTTATTTTATGGGATATTAAATATGGAGAACATGTTAAGAAAATTAAAATGTTGAAAACAAGTAATCAACCAATTATTTCTATGGCATTTTCTAATGCAGTGTCTAAAGAAAGATGTGATGAGTTTGTTTTTTTTTTATTTAAGTATAAAGTTAAAATGAATAAATTTTATTACAGAAAGAAGAAGGAATTACTTAAATGTAGTATCATTCTTGTTACTTGTTGTAATGAAAATTATATTAGTCTTTGGAATATTCAAGAGGCATTACATGAGACAGAAAGTAAACACAAATTAGCAATGAATAGTGCAGATAATTACTTGATTAAACAATATAATACTAAAGATACTCCAGTCATTGATGTTCAATTCACACGTAGAAATTTATTATTAGCAGCTGGTATTTATAATTCACCAGAATAAATCAACAAATGAATGGTGTATTGAATAAATGATTGTTCTTTGAAGAAACCAACTTGTTTAAGTCTTCAATAATACAAAAAGGAAATACACAGGATTATGTAAAGAAAAACAAGTTTAAAATAAAGAAATTTTACTAATTTTTTTAAATTTTAAAATACTATAATTAATAATAAAAATATAATAAAATAAAAAACACATTTTTCTCTAAAAAGAAAAAATAAAAAAAAGAAAAAGTAAAAAGAAGAAAACAGCAAATGGCAACCTCAGACGCTTTTCAAAAATCTTTGTATAAATATGAAGCCCCATGGACGGTTTATTCAGTTTCTTGGAGTAATAGAAACGATAAACCAAGAAGAATTGCATGTACATCATTTATCGACGACTATATTAATCATATTCAAATAGTTCAATTAAATGAATCAACTGACTCATTGGAGAAATCTGCTGAAATAGACCAACCATATCCTCCAACAAAAGTTATGTTTATGCCACCATCATTAAATCAACAAAATGACCTTTTAATGACATCAGGAGATAATTTACGTATTTATGAAATATCACCTGATTCATCTAATTTAAAATGTAAAACAACATTAAATTCATCAACAGAAACTTTTTCACCATCTACTTCATTTGATTGGAATACAATTAATATTGATCGTGTATGTTCATGTTCAATTGATACTACTTGTTCAGTTTGGTCAGTAGAAACTGGTCAATTAGTAAAAAAATTAATTGCACATGATAAAGAAGTCTTTGATGTTTCATTTGCAGCTAATCCTGATATTTTTGGAACAGTAGGTGGTGATGGGTCATTAAGAATGTTTGACTTACGTTCATTAGAACATTCAACTATTTTATATGAGTCACAAGGTCTTGTTCCTTTATTACGTCTTCAATGGAATAAATTTGATCCAAATTTCATAGCTACATTTGCTATGGATAGTGATAAAGTAATTATTATTGATGTTCGTCAACCTGCTATTCCTTATACTCAACTAAAAGTTCATAGAAATAGTGTTAATGCTATTTCATGGGCACCTAACAAAGCCACACAGCTATGCTCTGCAAGTGATGATCATAAAGCTCTTATTTGGGACATTGCACCTGTTGCTGAAGGAGCTGATCCTCAAGTATTACAATATGAAGCTGAGGCTGAAGTAAATAATATAGTATGGGCAACATTATATCCAGAATGGGTTTGTGCTTCTGTTGGCAATCAAATTCAAGCATTAAGAGTTTAACTTTACATGGTTTATTTTTATTTATTCTGTTTATTAATTTTGTTATAATCAAGAATCAATGAAAACCAATGAAATAGTGTTGAATTAATATTAAAGTCGAAAAGCATTGAACTATGCTTTGCAACATTCTGAAATGTTTTTAAAAACGAAAAAATGAAAAAATGAACTTAAATTGAAGATTTGTTAGATTTCATATGGGAGACAAAACTGATCAAGATGATAATGAATATACTAATCTTTATATTGGAAATATTCCTTATTCAAGTACAGAAAAAGATGTAAAGAATTTCATTCAATATGATGGATGTAAAATCACTATGGTTACAGATAAAAATACAGGGAAAACAAAAGGGTTTGCTTTTGTAGCTTTTGAAACTCATGAACAAGCATTAGAAATAAAGAACAAGTTTGTTATTGACAATAACCAATGAATATTACATTGACAGAACATTATTATATGAAAAAAAAGAATACTGAAATAATATCTTAGGTTACAGGGAAAAGAATTGGAAGGACGTCCAATTATTTTGAAATGGGACAGAGGACTACAATCAAAAGTATCAGATAAAAGCTATAAATTGTTTGTTATTAATTTATTTATATTATATGTTCATAACTAATTGATTGTAGTGGATATCACAAACAACATGAATCCTCTTCTAGAAGAAGAGGAAGAAGTTATTCTCGCCATAGATCTTCTCATAGAAGAAGACATTCCTCTCGGTCAAGAAGTGATTCGTATGAACGACGACATCA
>NW_001914880.1:48683-77393 GCF_000208925.1 Entamoeba histolytica HM-1:IMSS | reverse complement strand
GTTTACAATGTGTTTCAATTTCAAACTCTACAATCAAATAACCAAATTTTAACAAGTTGAAAACAACATAAGTATGAAATTTAGTTGAATTGAAATAACAAATGTCATAGAATTTCTCATTTAATCTATTACTCAGACACTTCACAATATGAATAAAACTGTTAAAATTTACTTTTTGTTAACAATATACAAACATCAACCACTAAGTAATGAACCATCATAAATAATATTAAATATTAATTCATGTCAAAATAAAATTAAAGATTATACAATTCAACAGACATTTACATTAGTATTAAACAAGAATTAATATGAACTAAAATGCTGTCCAATTTTCTAATTCTTCTTGAATGCAACGAGGAATAAAAACACTGTTTAATTTCTGTGATTCTTTTGAAGTGTTAGTGTTTGTTATTTCTTTTTCAATACCATCTTTATGACTTACACTTTCATTTAATATTTGACTTCTTTTAATTTCAACTTGGCTCTGGCGTTGTTGACCAAAAACAATATCTACACATTCATTCATTCCATTCTGACTGTAGAACGTTGATGTTCTAGAACCTTTCTTTTCATTGGTAGTTTTAGTTGAACATTCAACTCTTTCTTTTGTCTGTTTATATGGATGAAATGAACTAACTATCTTTTCAGATTTCTTAGAAGAAGGAAGAGGTTTGTTAGGTTTAAGTTGAATAGAAGATTGACGTTTTTGTGGTTGGGAATATCGTTGATTATATCTGTCATATGATTTCTGATAATGGTGAGACTCTTTTCTATGTCTTGAATGGCTTCTATTCCTTGACCCATTATCATTTCTATTAGGATAATCATATTTTGAAAAGAATTGTCCATCAAATGGAGAAAGGCGTCTTTCTGGTATTGAGGATTGTTGTTGATAATCAGTTATTGATTTTGGTTGCAGATTATTTATTTCTTTTGGTGAAAGTTCAAGGTCAAAATCCCATTCATCTTTTGCTTGTTCATTTATTGTGGTAAAAGAAGATTGCTTTTCTTGGATAACAACTGGATATGATTCGACTGGAGTAAATCTTTCTTTAACTTCAAGTGTTTCGTTATATTCTTTTTGGTCTTTATTATCTGATATTTGGATAATCTCAGTGCTTGGCTTATCTTCATCTATAAGAATAATAGTGTCATTTTCATAATTTAAAAGAGTATCATGAGAGTGACTTTGTTTTGTTTGAGGTAGTGATTCAGTAGGTATTTGAACGTTGTCTTTCATGTCTTGTATTTTTTGAACTGGAACTTCATTTTTGTTTTCCAACACTTTGTTTTCTTCTTCCATTGGTTTAATCTTCTTTTCATCCTCATCCCTCCAATCCACACCAATCAAATCTAGTTTCTCACTTTCTTCCTTATTGTAATATGTCAAAATAATTGATGCCATCAAACTATTACTTGGTAAAGCCAAGAGATTTTGTGGAATAACACCCATTGTTTGTGCCTGATGAACAAGATTTTTATATTTTGAATGAATAGGAATATACCAATCACAAGTTACACTCTGTAATTGGTTTATTCCTAAGACTAACTCCATTTTTTCAGTGTTGGTATGATTAGAAATGATATTATAAGCATTAGATGCTTCACTGATAGAGTTATATTCACAAAGATAATCATTACCATCTTGAGTGATTGCTCTTACTTTTCCAAAGAAACTAAAATAATGAAGAACAGACTCAAAAGTAGTGTTTAATAAATGTTTTAATCGGATAAAATTCAAAGGTAAATTTGATATGATTTGATAACCAAATTGAACATATAAATACCTTCCACAGAATTGTTTTGAATGAACTTTATGAAAACACACAATAGAATCACTTACTGAATCAAATTGAACAACGACAAAATGAAGATGAAGACAAGTGAAATCTGTAGAAGTAATTTTAATATCAGAAGGAAATAATAATAAAAATTGTGATTTATCGAATATTTTAGGGACATTATAAATGATTAAATGAAGAGTCGGATAGTCTAATGAAGGATGTAAATCCAAGAATTCTTTAACTAATTGATGAGCCATGATTGTCAATTAAATCAATACATTCAATTTAAAAAGTTAATTTTTTAATAATAATAATATATTGATTCTTAAATAATATAAATTTTATTATAATTTCTTTTATTTGAAATAAATAACAAAAAATAATTTAAAAAAGATTTAATGATGGAAAAATGTTACTTAAAATGTTTAGCAAGCAACAAAAACGTGATTGTAACGGCAAATTGATGGTCCTTTTTCTTCATATTCTGCCTTAGAATGACAGTGTTGAACAAAGACTGGAAGTTCTGCCATAACAGAACCACCATACCAAACAGCATAACGTTGATATGGATATGAAACTACATTAACTTCCATTGGTTTTGGTGTTAATTTACCACCAGACAATTGAACAGCTTTTTGAGTACGGAAATCTGTAAATCTTCTAACATCTCTCTGTAATCTATGTCCAAAACCTTTAAACATAGTAGAACCACCTGATAAAATAATATTCTTATAAAGGTCTCTTCTACAATCAATTGGACATGATTGAATAGAATCATCAACAAGATCTGCTAATGGTGTAGTAAAATCTGATGAGAAAATTTCTGGATTAAAGAATAATTCTGGTGCAAGGAATTGTTCATATCCAACATCAAATGTATATGGTTTCTTTGAAATTGGATCAATGGCTTGATGTTTCTTAAATGATGATTTTGGATCATTTCCTGAATCCATAATACTAAATTCTTTACACATGTCTTTAGAAACAAATGAATAATTTTCTTTAATTGTTCTTGCCATTTCCATACGTTCAGATGCTGGAATTGGTTCTTCTCTTTCAACAAGCATTTGTTGAATAAATGCTGTAATATCTTTTCCAGCTAATGGAATACTTTTAATTGATGATCCAATAACATATCCATCAGCAACAGGAATAATATGAGTAACTCCATCTCCTGAATCAATAACTGTACCAGTTAATCTTGCATTTGCTGGATTATTATCTTTTCTAGACCATGATGCAACAATAGCTAAAACTGCTTGAACTGCAATATACATTCCTGGAACATTAAATGTTTCAAAAAAGACTTCAGCTAAATATTCACGATTTTCTGGTGGATTCATTGGTGGTTCAGTTAAAAGGAAATAATGATCTTGTGGATCACATCTAAGGTATTTAAAAATGGCTTGTTCCCAATACATTTCCATTAAAGTCCAATTTTCGATTTGTCCATGTTTTAAGGGGAATGTTTTTGTATATGATTTTGGTGCATTTTCAGCTTCTTGTCCAATATAAAAATCAAAATCTTCTGTAGACTTTGTTGCTGTATTTAAATCTGCTTTTGAATCAACTGCAATTAATGATGGAATTAAATAACTTGGCTCTGTATTTCCTGCATATCCTATTTTTGTATATCCCGTACCATTATCAAGAACTACTGCTGGAAGTGTTGACATTTCTCTTGTGTTAATTTTTTGAAGTTCTAGTTCGACTTTAATTGTTTTTTTAGTTCTTTCTCTGTTTTTCTTCTATTTTTTAGTTCCTTTTTTCTTGTTTTTCTTGTTATTTTTTGTTTTTCTTTTATTAAATTTTTGTTGATTTTTTTTGTTAAATATCTTTTTGAATAAATAATCAATAACAAAAATTAATTTCAATTTATGTTGTTTATAACATTTGTAGAACAATAACTCGTTCTGTATGAAATGGTTGAGGAAACATACACCCAATTAATTCATTGTCTTTAATCTTTTCATAACTCCTTGATAAATTCTTACAATACCCTTTTTTAGATGTTGGTTTGTGAACATAAACTCTAGAAGATCCATACCCAAAATCAAATAAACAAGGGTCGTCCATTTCATGAAGTTGTATAGAACCTCTTTTTTCATTAATTAATTCAAATTTCTGTGGGTCTTGAATTCTTCCATTAGAATTTAGTGTGAAAATGAAATTATGACAACTTTTATTCTTTTCAAAGTCAGGAGAATTAATATCTAATGTTGTGATTGGAAGGTCACAATAAGTTCCATAGACATTCCCATAATCTCCAAAACAAATAAATATTAAATGAGGGATGTTCATAATAGTTTTGTTAAATCTTAAGTTAGAAATACCATTTACTGCAGTGTCAAAGATTTTTTTATATCCGCAATGTCTATCTGTCCATTGAGCAAAGTATTTACTATGTCTAATAACCATTTCTTGTTGTTCATCAATCATTAATCTTAAAAGTAATTGACTTATTAGTATGGACTTTCTATTGCAAATATTGAGAATGAAGAACTTTCTTATTGTAATGGAACTTTCCAATGAATCTTTTTCTTATTCTTATTCTTTCCAAATATAGCAATAATCTAAGATGTTATAACTATTCAACAACACACAATTTAATAAAATTAAATTAACTCTCTTATCAGTATTTATTGCATAATAGTGTTTGAAACATCTTTCAAATCATCTGTTGGTATATGATTGTCTTTTCTTATTGATGAGCTAAAAAAATAAATCATGCTAAATTTATGTTTTATATATCATTTTGAAGTTATTATCAAAACACACAAATAACATTTGAGTCTTATTTGTTGATGCCACCACGACCAATAAAAAACAGATTTGAAATTCATCGACCTTACATAACTCAAGAAGAAGATGAAATTATTAAACTGACAGCTCAATACACGGCAAGAAATGGAAGTAATTTTGTAAAAACCCTTGCTGAACGAGAACAGAAGAATCCTACGTTTGCATTTCTTCACAAAAACCATCCAAATTATCCTTATTTCGCTCAATTATGTGAATCGTACAATCAATGTCTTCATCCAAAACAACAGTACATTCAATTTCTAAACAAAACAATGGGAAATACACAAATTCTCATTAAATACTCTAAGATGAGAGCAGACTATGAAAAGGAGATTGAAGAAATAAAAAAGAAAAACGAAGAAGATAAAAAGCGAGAGGAGGAGTTAAATCTTTCTATCAATTGGAATGACTTTGTAGTTGTTGAAACGATAGACTTCAATGACTTTATTGAGACAGAACACCAAAATATATTCTTGGATGAAATGGAACAAAACACTGAAGAAGAAATAAAACAAGAAACTAAAGAAGAAGAAAATCAAAATGATAACGATGAAATAACTAAAATAAAGAAAGGAAATCAATATGGAGAAGTGAAACAAGAATGTCCTCTTTGTCATCGTTTAATACCATTAAGTGAAATGGATAAACATATGAAAATAGAACTTTCATCTAAAACAATGAAATCCCAACAAAAATAAATTCTTTGTTTTACTAAAAAAGAACATATAAGTCACTTATTCTTTTAAATGAATAAAAATGCTACTATCATCAAACCAATAGAAACAATTGATTCTTTTGATCCATTAGAAGGATCATCATCATCACCTCCTAAAACACATTCATTTTTAAGAGTATACCATTCATATGAATCTTCACATAAGTCACAGAAACTTTCATTTTGACAACTCATACAATGAGGTAAACAAGGACTGCATTTATTACCATTTACATAATAACCAACTTGACATAAGTCACAATTAGTTTCATTACAACTAAGACAATGATCAGCACATTTATTACATGATCCTTCACTCTTATAATACCCATCAACACATTCCTCACACTTGCCATTCCTACAATAAGAACACATAGTAAATACTTCCTGACATTCTTTGCATACTCCATTTTCAAGAACATATTCTGGATCACATTGATTGCAAACAGTAGTATCACAATACAAACAATGACTATGAAGAATTGAACACTCACAACAGTCATGTTCATTGCAATGATAAGTACTTCCAACACACCCACAATTATTTGAGATTGATGCATTTCCTCTACAACTTCCTTCACATACAGCATAATTCTCAGTACAAGTATCACAATCACCTCTACAAGGTTGGCACTTGCCAAGCATGGGGTTGTAACCAGTTGATGGTGAACAAACACACTCATTCCTCTCATTCATCTTAAAACCATTTTCTTCATCACATTTTAAGCATTTTGTATCATCACAATTTCCGTCTAAACAATGGCTATAAGCTGAAGAACATTTTACGCATTTTCCTGAGACTTCAGTATAAGGGGAAGCACACCCACATGAAGCACCATTGTCTTTTGGTTCGTATTTATTTTCACATATAGTACAATTATTTGATGAACATTCTAAACAATGAGGAATATCAGGACATGCTAAATCATTAATATAATTATAATTTTTTCATTAAATTGTTATATAAAGAACAAACCACTCATACACTGTTTTGTTTTTTCATCTAATACATATGGATTGTTACAAGACATACATTCACCATTAGTCTCATTACAAGAACTACATTGAGGGTTATTGGTAGTACACTTTTGACAAGTACCTTTTTCAGAATCATAATATCTGTTGTTATTGCAAACACACACACCACCAACAACTGTAGAATAACTAGGACATCTGCATTTTTCATTTCCTCTTTCAGGGATTATACAAGAGCCATTAATAAGAATACAGTCATAAAAACAATCACTACAGACATAATTTTCGTCTGAGTCTTTTGAACAAGAAGAACAAGTTGAAAGGCTCTCAGGACATGTTTCTGCATTTATTACCACCAACAAAAAAAATAACATAATGAATTGACTCATTGTGATGGTATAAGGAATTAAATAATGTAAATATCTTCAAGTTTTTACATTAAAGGAAAACGTCTAGTAGAATATTCTTTTAAAATTAATTAAAATTTTAGGTTTTGTAACACTAAAAAGATTACATAGAATAACTGGAAAAGTACTTTAATTGATTTATATTGATAGAAAACGATTTTAATTTAGGAATAAACAGTATTTATTGAAATAAGTTAAAATTTGAAGAAGTTTTTGGAATGAAAGGATTTATATCACAAAAATCTTAACACCTGAAACGTTTTTGACAAAAATTTGAGATTTATAAAAATCTTTTTTTTTTCAAGACGTTGTTTAAAGGAAATTTAGTAGACAATAAATAAAGGAAGTTAACAAAGGAATTACTAATTAGGTTTTAATATTTTATTTTATATATAGATAAAAATAGATAATCCAGAAAAGAAAATTTTTGGGGGTTTGTTGATTTATTAAAAAAGACTACTATTTAAATAATATAAATTAATTCTTTTTTTTCTTGACTTTCTTAATCTTGTCAATCTTTAAGATTCAAAATCCTGAATGATGTTTATGCATTTTGTCGTATTTTATAAATACCCTTAAATGGCATAACCATTACATGCTATGTAAATAAACATCAACTAAGTAACAACAAGATTAGTACTTGTTCTGTGAAATAAAAAATTCTACCAAACATAAAAAAAAAAGAGATGTATGACAGTCAAAAGAAAAAAATTATTGAAAAAGTTAGTGTTGAGAAATTATGAAAATCAGAATGAAAAATTGTAATAACAAAATATCATTGATAATGAGATTAAATAAAATGTTGTTACATATTATTTTTTTATTGACGTAAACCAACATAAAGAATTGTAAAAAAATGATGAGATTTAACACTATACTAGTATCATAAGAGTTACTAAAAACGTCTCATCTAAAAAAAGACACCATACATTTTATTAATACCAAGAAATAAATATTCTAGTAATATCATTATTTTTAATATTTATGGTATTGTTCCTTTAACATATAATTCTATTAAATTTTAATACTCTAATGTTTTATTGATTTTATTGAATATTACATTAACTATTTCATAGTTTTGAACAATTTATTCACTAATTCTTTGAATTTTAGTACTAATTTCATTGGCATTTGAATAACTTTTTAGGATATATCATAGTATTTAAGTTATTGACAATGTTACTTATTTCTAAAGGTGTTATTTTTATTTTCATTCATTATTTAATTATATTTGTTATGAGTATATTTTAGCTCATTATTTCGATATTTTCAAATAATAGTGGTTGTTGTTGAACCATTTATTATAATGGATAGTTTAATAATATATTAAATGTTGTGAAATGAATATAGACAAGTTATTAATTAGAGACAATAGAGATATTTCTAATGAATCAACAATCTCATGATAATACACAGATAGTATCATTATTATTATTGAAATACGAAAGTATGATATTAAAAACATAGATAAATAAAAAGAAACGATAAATATTTCAATTCGTAATAACAAAGAAATAATAAGGCGTTTAAATATATTTCATTTATAATAATTTCAACTACTTATGAATAAACTGTCTTTATTAAAATACATTCATTGTGTTTATTATTTAAACCAATAATTATATTTATTTAGATGAATGTTTGTTTGTATTGCTTGATTTGATATTTATTAATGTTAATATTTCCTACTAAGTCTAAACGAAACAAACGATACAATTAAATCGTTGTATATTTCAATTCATTCTATTTGAAAACCATTAACTTATTTATTATTCCATTAATAATAATATTACTATTCTATTTAATTTCTAATATTTCTTTACTTTTATTTATTTTTATACTTTAAAAATGAATTTTGTAACATAATACAAATAATCAACAATATTTATTGATTATTATCATTATTATTTAGTATTATTGATGAAACAATTATTCATTTGGAGTTTAAGTATAGAATGATATCGAATAAATTTATTATAGAATATTTATTTTTGATTTGTTTGCTCATTTCATCTTAATTCATTCATAATAATTCAATTTATATAATCAATATACTATTAATTCTTTAACTAACTGATATTATAAGTTTGCATCAATTTATATATGTGTTTTTATGTTTTAAATTAATCCATTCTTTGATAATTTTAACAAAACAAACATTAACAGATATAATTAAATTTAATACATAAATTTATCGGTTTAATAATGATTAATTGTGTTTTATGGTTGTTATAATGACATTTAATTGTTGTATTCTCAATGTATTAAACATTTTTTGTGAATAATCAACCAATGTTTAATTAAAAAAAGTCATAAAAATAAATGAGAAAAGATATTATTAAATGAATTAAAGTTAGTTAATTATTCATGATTGTGTGATGTTATTTGAAAATTATTTTATTTATTTCTTGGTTATAATATTGTTGTGTTTGAGTAAAATGATTAATGGATAAATCTGAATAAATAAATAATGTTAATAGAAAGAAATGATAAAAAGAAGATGAATAAATAAAAATGAAAGAAAAGAATTAAATAAGAGTAGACCTGATAAGTTCCATTGCTGCTATTCTTGCATTAATTTCAATGTCATCATTCCTTCCACTTCCTATCCAATTGTCATCTCGAGTGATATATCCCATTTCAAGATATCTATCAATATCTTCTTTCATTTCTGGATTATTATTTTTCATGTTTTCCATCATTTTCAGTTGGTTTTCAAAATACTCTTCAAAGAGTTGATCTTCCCATCCTTCTCTTGTATTGTTCATTTCCTGTTTTGACTTTCTTTCTTCTTTCTTTTATGTTGTTGTCTCTTCTTTTCTTTTAATCATTTTTTGGTTTTTGACTTTTCTTGTTGTTGTTTATCTTTTTTATGTTTTCTTCTTCTAATAAAAATTAGATAATTACGTGTTAATAGAATTGTCATTTATTCATTGATTAATGGATATTAATCACATTATACATTATTAAAATGAGTAATTTCTTTGTTTTATTTCTTATTTAGATTTTCTTCTTGTATTGTGAACAAACCATTCTTCTTTTATTTTATTTCTTTTGAGTTGAAGTTTTTTTAGTCTTCCTTCTGCTTAACTCTTCTTGTTACTTCCTGTTTTCCTTCTACTTTAATTTTAAATAACTTCATCTTTTTTATTTTCTTATTTCATTATTACTATAATATTATAACTTAATTTCATTTAATATTAACATCATCAATTAGATTATTTTAATTTGATAATAACTCAATATATGTTTTGAGTTTCATCATAACAAATACACTTGCATCATCAACAAATAAATACCATTATAATAAATACAATACTTTGAGCTATTGGTTAATGCATTCTCAAAAAAAAACATCATCATAACCAGACAATAACATCGAAGTTATAATAAAGGTTTATATTCATTTTAATATTTGTATATAGTGTTTCTAAAGTGCTACTTTCGAATCAATATAGTTTATTTAAAATATTAAATGAGGAGTTTTATTTTATTCTTTATGACTCAATACCATTTTATGTTTTTTGATTATATTTTGGTTGTACATAAAAAAATATACATCAATTTGCTTTTTTAGTAAGTAGGTATAACACTATTTTTAATAATTAATGATTAAACACCAAAACTACAAAATAGAAGGGAAGTATGAGATATGATTGTATGTTGAGATATGAATGTTCTAATTAAATATCTCTTTTGTAATATTGATTAAAATACTTTTGAAGTTTGGAATTTCAATCAAATTTTCTTTTATTTCTTTTTTTTAATTAGAATTAGGTTTTTATTAAAAGGTTTAAATAACCCTTTTTTCTTTTTCTAACACGAAATAATTATTGTCTAATATGTCTATCGCGTCACAACTAAATACCTTTGTTCCTACTGTTAATACCTCTCATATTGTATCTTTTATCTATGACAATAATAAAGCTAAATTTATTGATAGATACACATTACATAGAGGTGCATTAGACTCATTAAATCATTTATTTAAAAACCATGAATTGTTAAGTGAATGGAAAGCATCATTATTTGGAGATGAGTCAGAACAGTGTAATAGAGACATGTTAACGGATAGTCAAAATAAAGAATTATCAAAAAAGATATCAAACTTCTTACCTTATTTAAGTCAACACTTCTTAAATCCAGAATGTGGACCAATTATTGAATACATGATTCGTGTTTATTCTATTAATACAGTCGGAGCTAATGAGTTAATTCTTTCATTCTTATCTCATTACCAAAATCCATTATTTATTCGTTTATTGTCTTTATGTAAACCAACAATATTTACTAATTTTATTAATTTAGATAGAATTAGTAGAAGAGATTTTGTTATTCATTTAACTCAATTCCCAACTACACTTTCTACTTTAATTAATTTTTATATTGATCATCCTATTCTTATTCATAATGCTCGTTATAGTACTTTTATTTGTACTTTATTAATTAGTATTGCTCAACAACAAATTATATCTGAAGTTGTTTTAACTACATTACTTTCAGTTGTTCTTCAATTAATTAAATCAGATTCACCAAAACTTACAGTTGTCGCACTTTCATTATCTGCTCAAATTCTTTCAGTTCATACTTTGTCTGAATCTAAATTTTCTTCATTATTATTAGTCCTTCATAAATATACTGCAACTTCACATCCAAGTCAATTTATTTCAGTTTTATGTATTGGATGTAAATATCAATATTCAATGAAAATATTCCCACAACAAATTCAGACATTTTTATTAAACTC
Source organism: Entamoeba histolytica HM-1:IMSS (assembly GCF_000208925.1). Classification (NCBI taxonomy): domain Eukaryota; phylum Evosea; order Mastigamoebida; family Endamoebidae; genus Entamoeba; species Entamoeba histolytica. The sequence continues at coordinate 65,960 of NW_001914880.1, read as the reverse complement.
AGTTCAAATGGTAGTTTCTACTTTAATAGCTTTATCCAAGAAGAAGTGTGACTTAGGAGATTTTGTTTTACTTTGTCTTCAAACATTAAATAAAGATTCAATCTCATCAAAGAAATATACAGAGTTGTTTGGTCCTATTGTTAACAACATTCAATTAAATGAAAGACATCTTATTATTATTGTTAAACACATTTTTGATGTAAGTAAAAGTGTTAATAAAGGAAAAATTAATTATGAATATTTTAATCTTCTTAATAATTTAGATAGTAAATATCCACAAGAGTTTTCTGTTGCTATTAATGAATACTTTAAACAACCTGATGTTGCTAATGTTGAATTAGCTAATCAATTAAAAGAAATATTAAATTCTTCAATGAACATGCCATTGTTTGAAGGATATAGTTATATTGGAACTATTGCTACAGTAAAGAAAACAGGATTAATTACAAATGCTACAATAGCCCAAATTATGACTGCATTAAAAAAATCAGGGGAACAATTTGCTGAAGTAAAATCAGTATTAGTTCAATTATTTAATACACCAATTAAACACTCATTTTATATTGAATTATTCAATGAAGATAATTATGAAAAATTGATTCCGGTTGTATCAGCAGAAATAGTATGTGAACATTTATGTAAATTTTGTAAATTATTACCAATAGAAGTAAATGAAGTAATGATGAAATACTTATCAAAATTAGAAGTTCCAAGAAAATGGATAAATGAATTATACGGTGTATTTATTCCTGAAAGAGATAACGTTTTACAAACATTATATATTCTTGATTTATATCTTAAATACTTTTCAAAATTAGAAGATTTATTTATTTTAAAAGATATTTATGAATCAATTGGAAGTCAATTAGAATCAACACTTTCTAAAACTGATATTACTTTTAGTGAATTAAATTCGTTATACAATACTATCATAATTATTTTTGGTCAATATATGGAAGTAAATAAATTAAAAGAATTAGAATGTAATAAAAAGAGTTGTGAATTTTTATTATCTGTATTATTATCATTATATAGACAAAATCCTACAAACCGAATTAAAACTTTAATGACTGAAATATTAGTCTTGTTATTTGATACAATCCAATTTAAAAGTCTTGGATATAAAAATAATATATCATATAATGACATGTTAACTAATATACTCATTGACTCTCTTAAAGAACAAAGTAATTATAATTCATGTATTACAAGTTTATTTGTTGAATTAGTTCAAGGAGATTGTTTCCAATATATTGAATATCTTAAATTATTACCATTTAATATTGCTTTAAATTCTTACAATAAAAGTGAAAAAACTAAAGAAGAAACACTTAAAGGATTAATTGGAACTACTCATTACATTTCATTTTTAAATACAATTAAATCTACTTTATCAGAAAAGGAAAAATCAATTATTATTCAACAACATTTTATTTTTGTGATTAAAGAATTAATGAAAGAAAGTGCAAAAGAAAGAACATATGGATTTGATTGTTTAAATGAAATTGGTAAACTTGCAAAAGGATATAAAGAAAATAATATTGTAATAGGAGGAAATAAAGTATTAAAATCTGAATATTATTTGAATTATATTACTGCTATACAACAATCAAAAATTGAATTAACTTCATCAAGTAATTTTATTACAACATTTAATAATGTTTATTTGAATAAAATTAATGAAAAATATAGAGGGTTATTTGTTGATCATGTTATTGATGTAATTAATAAAGACCATTTATTACCATCACAAGAAAAAATGAAAGTCTTAATGTCATTTGGAATGAGAAGTGTTGATAATATTATTGGAACAATGAATATGTTAAATGACTCTGATGAATTGTATGACAGTCAATTTGAACAAAAAGTATTAAGTGAAATAATAAAGTCAATTGTACAAACTAAATACGTTGGGGCATTTGTTGGAAATAAACAATTATTTGATACATTTAAAAAAATTATTCAAATGAGTAATGGAGAAAATGTAGTATTAATTTCTTCATTAATGAATGAAGAAATGTGGGGAATGATGGATGATATTCATCAAGAAGAATTCCTTAGAATCTTATCTGTAGAACACAAAGATAAAAGGTCACAAGTCATCAATAAATTAAATAGAATGCTTAAGATAACTCCATTTGATTTAGTTAACAAAATTGTTATGAAAATTATAACAATGATCAATACAAAGGAATCACTTCAAAATAAACAATTAAAGAAAATACCATCTGTTGTTATAGAAACAACACTAAATGAAAGTAATGACAAAAAAATGGAAGAAGAAGTTATTGAAAATAATAACCAAGGAAAAGAAGATGAAAGTATTATGAATGAATTACAATTTATGGTATTTGTTTTTGAATCTTTCTTTAAAGTACATAAAGGTTCATTAAATAATATTAACTTTGAAGACAATGAATTTAATAAAACATTTAGTGAGAGTATTAAAAATATTTCTCAATTAATACAAACTACTATTAAATTACCACAATGTTATCATACAGACTATCTTATTAATATTGAAATGAATAGTTTAATATATACAGTTGGATTTGTTTCAAAGTATCTCACATTTATTTCTACAGCTAAACCTATTGAACAACCAAGAAAAAAAGGAACTATTATTGTAAGATCAAAACATGATACATTCCAAAATAAAATTAAAAAAATGACTGAAGACCTTGCATCAAGTATTCAAGTTTTAACGGTTATAGATGTTATTTATGAAGTTATTGAAACATTCGGAATGACTCCAGCAATTTATAATGGGGCTATTACATTATTATCACAAATGATTGCATTATTCCCAACATTATTTGTTGAACATTCAGATAGGTTTGTCAGAGCTTTATCTAAAGAAGAAATTGTTGGAATTGTTGTACAAAAATTAATTCCACATGTAATATCTTCTATTAGCTCAGCACAAGGACTTCCAGCTACATCAATCGTTGAATTATTATCAATGATCGTTGATAATTATAATCAATTACCATACCATAGAAGAAGGGAAATCTTTTTACAATTATTTAAAGAAAGTAAATTATCAGAAGAACATCTTTCTGGAGTAATAGTCTTATTAATAGAAAATGAAGCAGATAATGTTTTACCATTTATTTATGACGTTTTTAGAGAATTAAATAATGACAAAGTTATTAAATTACTTGCTTGTATTATTGAAGATGCTTGTCAATTATTACAAGAAAATAGAGAAGGTATATTTGCTGGATATCAATTAAAAATAACAAAGAAAAAAGAAGTGGCTCATTTGTGTATTGATTTTGTCAATGGACAAATTACTAAAAGAGAATTTATTGCTAAATGTATGAAAACTACTGAAGATGTTAATATTCAACAAAATTATACTATTCTTTTCAAACAAGTTATTGAAATGTTAAATAAATTTGATTGTACTGATGAAAATGATTCTAATACTATTGTTGCAGATAAATTACATGATATGGTAGATAATATTTCTGATTTGTTTAGTATAACTACACTCATTCGTGCTGTTGTTTTCTTATTAAAACAATCAAGTATTCGTGTTAAAAGAACTGCCTTACTTATTTTAAATCAAAAATTAACTGCATTAACACCAGAAGAAATGAGTATGTATGAAGCAAGTTTCTTAAATGCTGAAAATGGACTTATTCATGTAGTTATTAAAATTCTTGAAAATGTAGATAAATTAAATCCAAGTAGTGTAGATAATGATGCAGAACAAGCAACTATTCAAACTGGAGTTTTATTATTAGAAATTTTATTAAGATTTTATGGAGCACAACATATTTCTATATTTATGGACTTATTAAATTATGTATTAAAATGTATTCAAATTAAAGACACTCTCAAAAACATTAAGATTGTTGCTTCTGCTTTATTATGTCTTAGTATATATGCTGCTGAATTAAAAACATCATTGATGCCACAATTACCACAATTAATTCCAATGTTCTTTGACTTATTGCCACATGGAGGAGATGAAGATAGTGTGAATAGTTTAATTAATTCAGTAATATCTTGTATGATGAGTTTCACTAAATCATATGGAAATATTGTACATCCATATATTAATTCTTTTATTCCATTAATATTAGACTCAGAATATACTTCAAATCCAGTTGTTTATCCATTTATTATGGAATTTATGGGTGTTGTTGGTTCTTCAATAGAATTTAGATTAGTTATGTCATTGGTATCTTCTAATTTTAAGAACAAAAAATTACAAAATGATACTTCTCTTGCAGCTTTGTTTGGATTATTATCAAAGAGCTTAAATGAAAACCAAACATCTATTTCTCAAATGAGAATTAAATTATATCAATTCTTATTTGAAGCATTAAAAACAATACCAAAGATTTCTAGTCCATTAAATATGAAACATTGTAATGATGAATTAATTGGAGTATTTAATTCATTAGTATTAAAATTATCAGACGATACATTTAAGCCATTCTTCTTGAAATGTGCAGAAGGATTTAATGAAGTAGTTGGAATAAGTGAAATACCTTCAATTTACATATATACAAAGATTATCTTATCATTCTCAAAAACATTAAAATCTTTATTTGTTCCATATTATGCTTTTGTTCTTAAAAATATATTAAGTATTTTAAATCAATTGCCTTTAAGTCTTGCAAATGCCCTTGTTCCAGAAAGATCAACATTAGGTAAACGTTCAGCAAATAATATTAAAAAAGGAGATAATGCCATTGTATTATTAGACTCTATTTATTTAAATATTGAATTATTACAAACATTATTCCAAAATGATAATTCCAACTTTGTTGATTCTCAAAAAGTTGAACAATTGTTACCAACAGTTAATTTGATTGATTTAATGCATAACTGTTATAAAGAAGAAGATGATTACTTTGATTTTATTACTAAAAGGTTGTCTCCTTGTTTATGTCAATTTGCATTATGCGTACCTAACCAGGTTTGTTGGAAACCTTTGAACCACCAATTATTAATTCAAACTCAACATACTGACTCAATTGTCCGTTTAGCTGCACTACATTGTATGATTCATTTGTGGGATACTATTGCTGCTGACATTGTTTACTTACTCCCAGAAACTCTTCCATATCTCACAGATCTTATGGAAGACACTAACCAAGAAGTTGTTGAAGCAGCAAAAGAATTTGCCCAAATAGTTCAGAAACACTTAGGAGCTGATTCTTTACAAAAGTATTTGAATTAATAATTTATTTTCTTCTTTTTAACTTATTTATTTAATTTTATTAAAAAAAGAAAAAAACAAATAAAAATCGAAATCAATCAAACTTTAATGAGTAACATTCACTTTTAATTTGCATACGAAGAAACCGTCCATATTTTGAATGTGTGGGAAGAATCTTTTTGCCATTTTTACTGATGGATGGAAACGATATTGTCTATGGTTAACATATCCATCTTCTCCAACACCATCTTGTAAAGCAATAGGCACAACTTTAACATTTCTTTTCTTTAAAGCGTAGTCAATTACTGCTTCGTTCTCTTCTACAGTAATAGAACAAGTAGAATAAACTACATACCCACCAGTTTTACTTTTTGGATTTACTGAGTCAATGGCATGTAAAATCAATTCTTTTTGTATTCTTGTACAATCCTTAATATCCTGTTCACTCTTGCTTAACTTAACAGCTGCATCACGTGAAATAATACCCAAACCCGTACAAGGAGCATCAACTAAAACACGGTCAAACTGACCCATCACCTTAGGGAATTCATGTCCATCACAATTTGTAATTATAGTATTTGTAATTCCTAAACGATGAACATTACCAATAACTGCTTTAAGACGATCTTTACTAATATCATTTGCAACAAGAACACCAGTGTCTTTCATTAATGCAGCAATATGAGTTGTTTTACCTCCTGGAGCAGCACACATATCCAAAATTTTTTCATTTGGTTGTGGTGCTAAAGCAATAACAGAAACCCAAGATGATGAACTTTGTAAAATATATTGACCAGCCAAATACTCTGGAGTAGCACCAATAGGGACTTGAGAGTCATAAACAACTAACCCAGATTTACTCCATTCAATCATATCAACATTAACACCTCTATTAATTAATTTTTGAGCAAGTTCTCTCCTTCTTGATTTTAATGTATTTACACGAATTGTAACTGGTCTTGGTGCTTCATTTGCTTCCATGAAGTCAACAGCTCCTTTTGGTCCAAATAAGTCTACAACCAATGTTGCTAAAAATTCATTACATGAATAATACGTTTGCATATCTTGAATTAATAATGAGATATATTCTTGACGACTTCTTCCTTCTTCATGTCTGGCTTTAAAATCACATAAAACAGCAACAATTTCTCTAATTCGAGTTCCAATAGTAGCTACATCCCCTATCTCTTGTGCATGAATAATTTCTTGTCCACTTGGAAGTGTATGTCTTTGTTCAGCAGCGATATTTGTTTGCATTTCTTCAGCAGCTTCTGCTTTAATTTTTGCTTCCTTTAAATTGGTTTTCTTTGCATTTTGTTCGAATGGAGTTTCTTCTTCACTAAACTCGTCTTTAATGTCTTCATCACCAGATGGAAAAAGTTCTTCAGCAGATTCTTCTTTTACTTTTTCTTCTGAATTATGCTCTTCTTTTTCATCTAATTTATGCTCTTCTTTTTCTTCATTATTTTTAATATTCTCTGTTGGAAGGCTCTCCTTTACTTCTTCGGTTGTTTCAACTTTTTTGATATCTTCAACAATGTCTTGAGATATATCTGATTTTTTTACCTTATTATCTTGTGATGTTCTTTTCATTCAACACAATCTTTTCAATCCATTTTTTGTTCCACAAAACCCTATTTATTTTTTTGATATTAGTTTTAATTTTTTATTTTTCTTATAACATAAATAATATAATTGTTATAGCACTTAGTTTATATACGTTCGTTATCTATAAGTACAATTAGACTATTGTTTTTGTTATTCAGTCACTGGTTTGGGTTGAGTTATTGACTATTGTCATAAGTTATCATTCTTGCCTTTTATTAATGCTTGAACAAGGATATAATAAAGCTATAATATTATTAATAAAAATTACAAACTAACTATAATTGAAACCCAAAATAAATGAATGATAAATAATAGTAAAAAAAATTAAAATTAAATAAAACAAAACCTACCAAACTATTAAATTGGTTTATCAATGCCAAAGACTAATAACACAAGTAGACAAACAGTTTTAAATACAGCCTATGCACCAACTTCAGGTGCTTCTAAAAAGATTACTGTTAATGGTAAAACTGTTATTGTTACAGCTAATACTCACGTTGGTAAATCAGCCCCAAGAATGAAAGGAAAAGTTGAACACAAAGGAGCCGCTGCTGAAACTAAGAAACTCGAAGCTGCTATTAAAACATTGAAAGGCCAACATATTGGAGGAATCGATGAATGTGAAATGATTCAAAAGAAAGATGGACAATATAAAATCACTAACTGGAAAAATCCAAAGATTATGTGCACTAGTGAAGGTGGAGTCTTCTTTGTTACTGGTGCTAATAAAGTTGAAGAAATGACTGAAGAACAATTCAATAAAGCTGCCCAAGCTCAAATTGAAGAAATTACTAAACAATTTGCTGCCCCAGCTGCTGAAGAAAAGAAGGAAGAAGAAGTTAAAGAAGAAAAGAAAGAAGAGGCTGAAACCCCAGCTGCTGAAGAAAAGAAAGAATAATTCAAATAAAAATATTCTTTTCTAATAATATTATTTTTTCTTTTTATTTTAACTTAAATTTATTATAAAAATACATTTTCAATTAAAAGAGACTACTATGACACTCATATTATCTTTTCCTTCTCTTATGAAGGATTGGTTTCTTAAAGTAGATGATTTTTCTTCAACATTCATTTCAGAATTCATTACTGCTTCTATTTCATCAAGTCTAATAGATAAGTATATTTCTTAAAAAGTTTAGACGAAGGAAAACAAACTGAAGTACTGATGATATTCCATCAGATGTTAAGACTAAGGAGGTGATGTCATCACTTTCTAGTTCAATTACTTCAGGAATACATGTTAATGGTGGATGGAATTTTTTATCACCTAATGATCTAGTAACTGAAATCTGTCCATTTACTCGAAGAATACCACCATTAAATTCAACAACACCACCATTTTTTTTAATTGATGAAACTTCTTCTAAAGAAGAAGTATTTTGGTCATGTGTTAATTTTTTGAGTTTTCTTTTTTTTAATGCAAAAGCTGTTGAATCACCACAATGGACTAATGTAATTTTATTACTATAAATTAAGGCTAGTGTTGCAGTAGTTCCTGATTCTGTTGATTTAATAATGGTTGAGTGAACTTTTTCAAAAAGGGTTATCCAGTCAAATTCTTCTTCTAAATGTTTTATTTCTTCTTTAAATAATTTCGCAGCTAATTTTGCTGCATCAGAACCATTATGTCCATCGAAAATACCAACTAGATCTATTCCTTCTTTTATATTTCCTGCAATAAGCACTTCATCTTCCATATAATTTCTCTTACCAATAGTGAGAGAAACACCTATGTCATGTGATTTAGAGAATGTATATTCCTAATACTATTAATACGTCAAATTTTTTTTTAAATTTTATTAAACAAACAAAATTATAAGGTTCTCCTGAAATTTGCTTACCATTTGTACCTTTTGGAATAAATATTGACCAACTCTTGTTTGGTAAGATACAACTGTTGACATGAAGACATTGTTTATTTCCATTGAAAACAGGTCTCTCTCTTCCGTAAAATGAATTTCCTCTTGTTCGAGGTCTTTTTTGAGTGTGTTTTGCTTCTTCAGAGATATCAACTGATTCAACTATATGAATAGAAACACCTCTTGTAATATGATTAATTTCTCTGTTTTCACCCATTAATTTTTTTAGATTATTTTGTTCTAATGTTTTGCCTTTTTTTAGATAAATTTATAAAATTTTAAAATTTTTTCTTGTTTTTTTTTTATTTATTTAATTCTTTAATCATTTTTTGTTCTAAGAATTTTTAACTCTGCGTACCAAATTTCTTTATTGTATTGGGCAAGTACTGATTGAGATACAATAAGTTCACGGTTTTGGTATTGAATTTCTTTCAATAATGTGTATACATCATTATAAGAATACACATCTTCTTTAGGAGTTATTTTTTCTTGCGGTTTCTCTTTTAATGAAGAAGATGTAATTTTGTTTTGATACATATCTAGCATTTCTCTCAAATTTTGTAATTCATTTTTAATAATGTTTCTGTGTAATATTTTTCTCTTTCTTTCTGTGCATTAAATTATCTTAAAAGTAAATAAATAATTAAGTAACAAACTTTGTTTAATTGTTTGCAGTGAATTATTTTCAGTTTTTTCCATTTTGTTAAATTCATAGTATTCAAACTTTTATGTACAATTGTCTGTTCATCTGAAAAGATGTACGAAGTGTCTTTTCATTATAGAACATGAAGAAGTTGTATTATAAAAAAAAAAGGAAAAACCGAAAAAAGAAACTAAAAAAAGAGTCAAGAATAATTACTCAGATGTGTTCTCGTTCCAGAATAGATGTCTGTCGTTGTGGGTTTTGTGATGGACACTTTTCTATTCCAAATATTCCAAAAGTATTACCTTGTACTCATGTAATATGTAGAGATTGTATAATGTCATTAATACAATCACAAAAATCACATAACGAATATTCTGAAGAAGAATCTGAATTATATTGTCCTCAGTGTCATAAGTTTATTCAATTACCTTTTGGATCGCCAGAAATACTACCAACTCCTTACAAACGAATTAAAAAGGTTTTTGAATTTGCACAATGTACTGATGAAAAAGGATGTGAAAACAAAGCATTAGGATATTGCTTTAATTGTCAAGTAAATTTTTGTATTGACCATTCTTCTTTACACGTTAAACGAAAACATTCAATAGAAGTGTTTAAACCTGGAAAATTTTGTTTGGTTCATATGAAATCTGCAGAAATGTATTGTTATACATGCCAATGTGTTATTTGTTCAGTTTGTCAAAGAGATATTCATCGGAAACATAATATAACACAACTGTCATTATTTTATGCTCATTACATGAAAGGTCCAACATTACCGAAGTTATATCAAAACTTAAGAAAACTTTCAAATTGTTTAACAAAAATTAATTCATTATCAAGTGTTGATGATTCAAATGAAATTAATTCATCCTTGGAGAGTATTAATTATTCACTAAAAATTAATGCACACAGTTCCTTTTCACAAAAAATTGAAAATACTGCGATCATGATATTACCTATTAACACAACAAAAACAATTTTATTAAAAGAATTATGTATAAATTCATTACATCATCTTCAAATTCAAATATATCCTACAAAACCTATCCCACATCCACCTTCTACAGGTCATTTAAAATATTCATTAACAACTCTTCAAATAGAAGAGTCTCCAACTGAAGGAGGAATTCTTACTGTTAGTGTAAATGAAGATGAAATAGTTTTACATGGAGAACAAGAAGGAGATGTTTTAATAAAAATAAGTTGTAAAGGAATAGAAATAGATAATTCACCTATTCGTGTTCGTATTGCACCACCGTTACAAGTCATTTCATCAAATGCCACAAGTGATAAAAATAAAGTTTATATTACATATCTTTGTAGTATTAATGGTGGATATGCAGTAGTAGATAGTGGAAATGATTGTGTTAAAATTATTGGAAATGAGTTTATGATATTTGGTGGACGAGGAAATGGAAGAGGACAATTTAAAAATCCTGTTGGAATTGCAGTTGGGGTTATTGGTAAAGAAGAGTGGGTTTGGGTAGTGGATAAAGGAAATAATAGAGTTCAATTATTTATAAAAGGAAGGTATGTGAGGTCATATCAAAAAGAAGGTAAAAGTTCATTAAAAGCACCAAGTTCATGTGTTTATGTACAGAAAGAACAATTGTTATATGTTACTGATACAGAAAATGATAGAATTGCAATATTTGCTCATGATGGAACATTTATAAAAGCAATAGGAGTTGACTTTAATCAACCAACAGACATTAAGGCTATTACAATAGGAAATCAAGTTATGTTTGTTATTGCTGATACAGGAAATAATAGAATTGTAATAACAAATAATCAAGGATATATCATTCAAGTAAAGGGAAGTATTGGAGAAGAGAGAAGAGGAAGGTTTGACCATCCTAATCTTCTTGCTGTTGATCATAGAAGACAAGAAATATATGTTTCTGAAGGAAAAGTTAGAATACAAAAATTTGATTTTAGTTTTAATTATAAACAAACATTTGATGTTCAAGTTGGAGAAGTAACGTCAATGCATTATGATTCATTAAGTGATGTTTTAGTTGTGTGTGGAAAGAGTTGTGATGATATTCATTTATTTACACAAGATTTATTAGAGTATTATGTTATTTAATAATCTGTTAGAAAAGTCAAGAGTAATTTATAATAAAATAAATGATATAAAATAATTATAGTTTCATGTTTTGTTGTAATTTTTATTATTTTTTTATTAAAATTTTATTATACAAATAATATTTCAATAGTCAAAGTTTATACAGACTTAACTATTTTTATTAGTTATTAAGTTATTTTTTGCTTTTTTATAAATTTTTTTGTTATTAATTCTAAAATTAGATTAGACTCTTTTGATTTTATTTATTCTTAAATTCATAAATGAAATATGAATAATGAGTCATAGTTTCATTATACATATAATGATGAACACGAGTTTTATTTATACATATTAATATTAATTGAAATTGATAAGAAAAATCATATTAATGATAGATAAATTATTTTATAAAACAAGAATAGATGATAAACTATTTCAAACTCGTATATTAAAAAGAAAATGAAACATAAATTTATAAATAATTTAATTATTAATTAAAGACATTTTAAAATGTCATAACTAATAAGTAGATATAACAATTGTATAATAATAGTGTAGTTTGAAATTAAAAGTAATACAAATTTATAATAAATAATATGAGAGATATACAACAAAATTTGATATATTATATAGTTAATAACATTAAACGATTTTAAAGGTATAAGTGAATTAGAATAATTAATAAATTAATATTAATACTGAAGATTAGAATAGATTCAAAACAAACAAAAACAAAGAGTATATGTACATTAAATTAACTGAATACATGTAAATAAATTGAAATAAAATATTCAAAGTAAAAGTGAAATAAATGAATAAAACAAATATTATTTTTTAAAGTGTGATGAATATTACATATAATAAAAATCATTTGTAGTAATGAAATTAAATATTATTCTATAATCTTAAAATAAAAAATAAAAAAAATATTATAATATGATATTTATTGTTTAATTAAATTCTATTTTAAATGATTAGTTTTTTTAATTAAATAAAATCTTAAAAACAAAATATTAAAAAAGTTTATTATGTCAAAGTCAGAAGTTTATAATAAAATAATACAATTAATTGACAAAATTGACACAACTGAAATAAAAAATGCAATGAGTTTTATGTTTGCATCTCTTTATGAAAAAATTATTAACATAGAGGTTCAACTTAATTCATCCATAAAATTAATTGACCAACAATACTTAAGAGGAATTGAAGAAATAAACCAAGATAATAAGATTAATGAATTTATTATTCAAAATCTTGACCAAATAGAAAATTGGAATGGGTATAATCACGCTAAAGTTATTTATAAAGGAGATTCAATTCCACAATCCCAAGTAGAGCAATGGAAACAAAAAGATAATATTACTGTCGTTGTACTAACTCATAACAACCAATTATTTTTAACATCTCTCCAAAATCCTAGAGAAGAAAAACCTATAGACAGACAGAAGAATGTACCTATTAGAAAAGTTATTATCCAACAGTGGAAAAAGGATGGGAATAAGTACATCAACTATGTTTATGACTCAAAGCCTTTATCAATTTTAGACGGAAATACCAATTATTTTATTGAGTTGGGTCATGGGTTCAAAATAGGGATGGATGGAAAAGGAGAGTTTTCCACTGACTTTTTTTGTAAGTATGGGGTGTCACCATTACCAAAATTAGATTACGACCATTCTTTGTATATTAAACAAATCGTTGTACTAGAGTGGGAGTTGGTTGGGTCAGTTCCAGAGATACAGATTTAATAAGTTTAATATTATTATAACTAATTGCGTATGCGGCTAGTACTTGGAAGTTTGTTTTGGTTTCAACCTAATATTTCCTTCCTCATTGAGCGTATTTTTTAATTAACTTTTACTTACCACATTATTTTGTTATTCTCATGGGTTGGAAAAGAACTTTATAATGAAATAAGATATATTGAAGAAGCTAAAGTAATCAAATCTCTATCTGAAGATAATCAAATTATGGATATACAATTAATTGACCTTTTCGTATAATAATCTTATTATTTTAGCTTATTTAGTTACTCATTAATTTGTTATGAAAAACATTAATTTTTAATATGTTTAATATTGTTTTTAATTTCATTTATATTTCTTTCATTTATGAATGGAACAACAAGAAGTTGAAATGAAAATAAGAAAGAAAAGTTTTAAAAATAAATATACATACAAGTTGAATAGTTGTTTGATTTTGATGAATCAATATTGAAAATTTTGTTTACTAAATTCATGAGCTAAATGATGTTATTTTATTTACTCTCTTTTTATGTTGGTTTTATGTTTATTATACATTTAAATTATTTGATACAAAAGATTATTCAAACATCACATTATAAAATATTTACTTTATTTTTGATTTATATTATATATAAATTACATTTTGATATTAAAAAATATTGTAAATAATATATAGAAAATAGTATAAAATGATATATATTGTATTTTAATATTGAAATTATAATAATGAATTTATCAATATATATTAATGAAAATATTAAATATGATACTTATATCGGTTGCTATTATTGTAGTTAATAAATTATCATTCATATTCAATTCTACTCTCATATGAAAATAAAAGAATTATTATTCTTATTTGAGAGAGAATTGATGAATAATAATGAAGAATCAATGTAAATTTAATTATATTCTTTATTTTATTTTCATAATAAATAACAATATTAATTTCAATTTATAATGTTAATGATAATAAATATGAAATGAAAGAATGATAATTTGATGAGGTAGAAAGAATAATAGTTTTATTGTATTTTTATTTATTTTATTATTTATTTAAATATATCTAATTGTATCAGTTTGATATATTAATGATGATTTATATTTATTTATTTATCATATTCTGTTCAACAGAAAAATAAAGTACTAACAAACAACAATAAAATAACTTCATAAATAATAAAGAATGAAATTATATAATAAATGATGATATTAATAAAATACTAAAAGAATAAATAAACACATGATATGAAAGAGAGAAAAAGAAAAAAAAATAAAAGAATGAAAAACTAAAAGCACAGAAAAAAAGATATTATACTTAATAGTAAAATAAAATAAACAATATAGTAAAAAGAAGAGTAATTGTGAAAAAATGAAAAACAAAAAATAAATGATTGAATTGTTATATTAGAATTGATAAAAAGTTAATATTTTCATTTCATTTGAATTACGATGATTCGTTTTGGTATGAACCGATTTGGATATTCTTTTCCACAAAGTGCATGTGATATTCCTGAATATGAAAATGACCGTTGATAACAAGATGATTTTGTTTTAAAGTTTTCTTTATAAATATCAATATCATCTCCATATAGTCCAAATATAAATAGACGCTCGTTTGGTTGATTATCCAAATAAAATGCATATTCTGGTTGTTTAATATCAAATTTCTTCATTCCTTTCATTCTTCCTTTTGATTCTAATGAAAATACAAATGATTGTGAATCATTTATATAACTTTCAACTTCATCAATTTTAGAATTAACATATCCTCCAAATCTATTTCCTTCTTCATCTTCAATAATAATTATTATATGTTCTTTATTCATTATTCTTTCTCCAAATACTGATGTATTTTTATTCCAATTATCTTTATTTGAATCAAATAATGTATTTCCTACTTTTTTATTTGTCCATTCTTCTAGTTGTTTTATTAATTTGTTATGTGACATTCTATTTGTTGATGAAGTTATTCCCATTATTTGTTATTGTCTCTTATTTTCACGATATTTTATCTTAGTTTAAAGTTTATCATTAATTCTTATAGTTATTGTATGGTTAATAGTCTTGACTCAATTGGTGTTCTATTAAATAGGAAATGGAATAATATTTATTTCAGGTACAACATCTAAAACAAGCGAAACTTGTCACATGAAAGATTGAAATGATTTACAACAATTTTAGAAGTGAGGTTAAGAAATGTTTATTAAAAAATTTCATTTTATTTTTTTTCGGTTTTATTTCTATTTTTATGATTATAAAATTTGTTTTGAATCACACATTTATTTTTGTTATATATATTTTAATGTTATTATTTTTTCTTTATAATATCTTCAATAATGAGTAGTATAATCAATAACCATAGCTTTTTCCTAAGTATTTTATTTGACGTTTCTTTGTGTTAATTCAAATGTTAAAATTAATGAATTTGATTGTTTTATCTCTATTTTGTTATTCTTCTTATTGTTAAATTATTTCATTCTTATTATTTTGAATATCAAACTATTTTATTTTCTTTCAATGTCAGAGTTTACAATGACTTAAAAATTATATTTTACTATTTATTTGAATTTTCTTTCAATTTCATTCATAAAGTGATAATACAATTCAATTATGATAACTTCATTACATATTGTAATAATTTGAATGTATAAAAAAATGTTGATAATAAGAAATAAAGAAGAATGAGAATTATAAATTGATTTAATGTCTTTTTTTCTGATAATTTTAATAATTCTTTATGAGTCATTTACAAAACTAACCAACAAAAAAATGAAGATATTATTTACTAAGTAGTCGTTTTTGTGGTTCAGAAATATCAATTTCGTGTGGAATTAAATAGTCAATACTTGGAATAATTTCAGTTCCAAATTTATGAATAAGAAAATCATTTTGGAGTTTTTTTGTTTGACATTTTTGAAATTCATTGCTATTCAAAGTGAGTCGAATAACGTCTTGATAAAATGGATTAATTTCATTTAATGAAAAAAGATTTATAAAAGTATCTTCTGTTATATTTGATGGTAAATTTATTTTAATTAAGGTATTATTTTGATTAAGAATATATGAAAGTTCAAGTTCTACATTTTCAATAGAAAGATAATTAAAACCATAAATAAATCTAGAATTAAAAAATTCTCTAGAAATAACATCTCTATTACATAATCTATCTATGAAATAAAGTAATAATTTTTTCTTTCCTAAAACAGTTATTCTTGTTTCTGTTTTACATAGATCAATATCTTTTAAAATAATATCATTTGTTATATTTCTAAATATTCGTTCTAAAGGAGTACAATACCATAAATGTTCATTAATAAATTCTATAAAAATTTCATTTTCATTAAATAGACTGAATAAAGTTTGGTCTTGAATTATCTTTTTAAAGAAATGAGGAAGAATTAATATTGAAGAACCTTTATATTCTTTATGTTCTTTAAGTTGTTGAACAGTTGGAATGAAAATATTTTTTAAATAATTGATTATTGAATGTTTTGTTATAAAATTACTTCCTATTTCATGGTGAATGCCATGAATCTGTTTTTCTAATTCTTTACTCATTTGTTCTGTTTGAACACAACATAAAGGAGGAAAACAATAACCATTTCCTGAAACACAAAATGCAATTGTAGAATTTCTTGTTTCTCTTCCAACGTATAATTCTATACTTTTATCAGTATCATTGTGAATAATACTTTCTTCTGAATTACCAACAAAAAGTCTAAAATCATAAGTATCAAATGTAAATATCCATGATGCATCAATATCATTATATTGATGTAATGTTTGTACCATTTTAATTATTTTTTCTTTATTCAATTCTATTTTAAGTGGTAATTTAACAGTTTTTTGTTGTTTAAATCCAAAATTATTCATTATTGAAATAAGAATTTGTTTATTTATTTGAATATTATGTTGTTCGTTTAGTTCAAGTATTAAAGTATTTAAAGTTATTGATTTCTTTTTAGTATTTATTTTTGATAACTTATTAAATAACATATGATAAATCATATTCTTTTTCTGAGAGTCTATAAGATCTTGTTGTTCTTTTTCTATTTGAATAGAATTGTTATTTTGAACACTCATTTGAGACGTCAATTTAATTTGATTCAAAATATTATAAACATTTATATCAATATTTTCGTTTGTTTTATTATGCTTTTGTTCTA
>NW_001914880.1:47413-48583 GCF_000208925.1 Entamoeba histolytica HM-1:IMSS | reverse complement strand
AAAAACAATACTTTCAGGAATAAATTGACAAATTTGAGTTAAATTATATCGAGGAAATTGAGTAAATGCAGTGTATTGAGTATTTAGAATTGGTTGAACTTTAGAAAATATTACAGTAATACGTTGTAAAGAAACTAATTTAATTGATGATTCATTAAAAAATGGAATAGTATATATCCCTGTTAAAGTATTTACTTTATATTCTTTATTTCCAAGCAGTAATAAATAATGAGGAAGAATTGTATTAATTGGTTGAATATCAACAGTTAATTCATTAACATTAACAATAATAATAGAAGGATTTTTATTAATGGGACATGAAATAAATTGAAAGGCAATAGGAATGACTGATATTTCTGTATTAGTTATTGACAATGACTCAAGAATTGTTGAACTTCCATAAATCATTTTTTCATCTTCTTCTTCATGATAACCAGCAATCATTACTCTATGTTTTGTTCCTCCAGTAGAAGTTAATTCCATACATTCACCACATCTATTTGTTTGTTTAGAAATAATAAAAGATTTATGAACATATACTTCTAATGATAAAACAATTCCTTCAACTATTGAACTATTACCAGGAAACGTAAAACATTGAGTTAGTTTTAAGTTATTTGTGGTAGTAGTAAAATGAAAACCAAATACACAAGGTGAATGTTGATTATTTATAGAAGATTCATATCCTGCTAATACAAAATAAATCAACGATATAAAAACAAAACAAAACATTAACTTTTAATAATAATTTTTTTTTTGTTCTTCTTCTTTTTTTTTTTTAATATTAATATTTAATAATATAAAAGAATTATAACTATAATAAAAAGTATTTTATTATATTGCATTACAACCCAAATGGTAAATTAAAATCATTTGACTTTAATTTTGAAACAAAAGAAGATATTTTTGGTAATGGATGAAAAGATGGAAGTTGTTCTTTCATTGTTTTAAATAAATCATCTAAATAACTTGGAGCATTTTGGCTTTCAACACTTTGGGCTTCATCTATTTCTTTAGTTTTCTTTAACTTACAATTCTTTGGAGTAGATGGTACAGTTCTATATTGACCATAGTCTTCTTCTTCTGGAAGGACAGATAATTCTTTTTCATTGAAGATAGGGATTAAAGGGATATGATGTTCAATGAAAAGAGAAGAAAGTTTATTCATAA
>NW_001914880.1:0-47313 GCF_000208925.1 Entamoeba histolytica HM-1:IMSS | reverse complement strand
ATAGTTTGAAAAGAATTAATAACAGGCCTTTGTATTTGAGTATATTTATAAATTCCACTTTCTTTAAATTGAATTTTTTTTTCACAAATTTGTTGAGGAGAATCATTTAAACTATTCCATGGTAAACTTCCAAGAATATTTTCAAAATAAATAAAAAAAGCATATACTAAATCATCAGTTCTAGATACTGGTTTTTTTAAATGAGCATTAACAGAAGCATATTGTAAAGTTCCTCTAAATCCTCTATGTTCTTTTCTATTTTTTTTATTTCCAAATTGGTCTTGATAATATTCAGCAATACCAAAATCGATTAAAACAATATCTTCTTTTCCTTTAACTACGAAATTAGATGGTTTAATATCACAATGAACTATTCCTTCTTTATGAATAAATTGTAAAATTTTAATCATTCTTAATAATAATCTTAGTGATGTTTCTTGTGAAAATTGATGTTCTGGAAGTAATTCTTTAAATAATTTTAAATTAATTCCTTGAAGATCCATAATCATAATATACCCAAAATCAGAATATCCACATTCTATCATATTAATAACTCCTTCATTATGTTCTAATTTTCTTATTATTTCTGTTTCTGTTAATGCATCATTCTCTTGACAAAATATTTTTAATGCTGCAAATTGTGTTGGATCAATAATACTTTGACATTTATAAACAGACCCTAAAATCTTTCAGTCTTATATTCTTCTCTTTTTACTCTTTTAATTTTATTATTTTATTTTTAAATTACAAACCAAATCCACCTTCTCCAAGTTTCTTAATAATTATCCAGTTATTAAAGGATTTCCCAATTACAACATCCTTTATTGTTTCCATTGTTTAATATAAGTTATTACCTTTTTTAAGTTTATATGAACTTGGAATTACAATCCTCTTGGTTTAGAAGGAGACTTGATTTTATTTCAAGTAAATTTACCTCCAAACTTTTCTTATTTTTATTTGTTAATAATAAAAAATATTAAATGAAAATTAATAAAATTATTCTCCTTTATGACTGTTATTTCCTTGTATCTCCATAATTATATTTTATTGTATTTTGTTATTTACTATTTCTATTACTCTTCTCCGTATTTGAGAAGATGATTGTAAAGAATATGACTTTTCCATTGAATTTGACCTTCTAAATATTGTTCTTCCTCCTTTTTCATGAATTACTTTCTCAAAACGAAACAAATCTCCAGGTTGATTAAATCCCATTAAAAATAAATGTGGATTTCTTTTTAAAATTGGCTCATACCAATTCCCATTCTCACATCCTAAAACTACTTCACTCACTCCTTTTATTCCTTCAACAATACTTTGTCTCATTTTCTCATCTAATACTGTTTCTCTTTGTTTTATTCTTTTAACAACACTGTCACGTGCAATAATAACAATTACTCTTCCAAATTGAGCAGCTTCTTGTATAAAATGAATATGTCCTGGATGAATTAAATCAAATGTACCAGCAATCATAACCTCATAAGGTCCTTCACCAAATCTTTCTTTTAAGTCATGTAGTATTTGTTTTGTTTGTTTTGTTTTTCCTTTCATGTATAAAACAAAAGTCT
This sequence comes from Entamoeba histolytica HM-1:IMSS, assembly GCF_000208925.1. Taxonomy (NCBI): domain Eukaryota; phylum Evosea; order Mastigamoebida; family Endamoebidae; genus Entamoeba; species Entamoeba histolytica. The sequence goes on along the minus strand of NW_001914880.1, from coordinate 45,745 downwards.
AAACTTACTAACTTTTTGAGCTTTTTCTTTTAATAAAAAAAAAAAACGAGAATATTGAATTTCTTAGTAAATCATTTGATTTTCTTTCACTATTTCTTGTTCTTTACTTTATAACTTATTAAAAAATTATTCTTTTTTCAATAAAAATTAAACATTTATGAATCTATTATTGACTTTTAACATACGGTATTATTTTGTTTATAATAACAAAAATTTATGAATAATTAATTGTTTTTTTTTTAAAAGAAATTTTATAACAAAATTATTTTATAAAATAAAGTTTTTATCATATTTAATAGTATTGAGATTATATTTGTTTAATAATACTTTAATTAATTTTCATAATTTTAAAATTAATCAAATAGAATTTTATATTAAAAAATAAATACTTCTACTAAATAAATTATTTTGAAACTTTAATTATTCCATTCCTGTTTAAGAAATAATTAATATTTTAATTTGTTATTACTTATTTTTATTGAAATAAATACATTGTTTTTAGTCTTAATTTTTTTTCATAGACTTACTTTATTATTAAATAAATTCAGAGAGAAGAAATAATTTAATCTCTTATAATCAATTTTTGGTTTATTTTTATAGTTCTATTATTTACTAACCAAAGTATAAAATAGTTTTTTACTTTTAATATTATATACCAATAAGCTATTTATTTCTTTAACAATACGTCAAAAATTTAATATTTTATTTTTCACAAGAAAAATAATAAGAAAAACAAACACTAAAACCCTTAGTCTATAAATATAAACAAAGAGTGTTTTTAACTTGTCAAATACATCCATCAATTACATGATATTAAAAAAATAAAATATAAAAGAAAAATGTGTTATCAATAAAGAAAAACTTAGAACCAAAAATGAGAAAAATGAAATGTTTAATGAATGGAAATTCTGAAAAAACAAAAAGAGGGGTGTTACGAATAAAAAAAAAGAAAGAAGACCTGAAAGGGTTGACTAAAAAATTCATTAGTTGAAAGCATGACTGAAATGAAAGAAGTTAAAGCTATGACTCCAAAAGAGTTTAAAGCTAAATCAAAACCAAAATTTGCTGCTAATTTTGAAGAGTATTATCCTGTTAATACACTTAGAAAGTATGGATTTGAACGACATGAATGTCCTATTTGCCATGAACATTATTGGAGTACAGCCACTACTAGAGTAAAAACATGTGGAGATTCTAATTGTGAAGGAAAATATAAATTTATTGGAACTGGTTGTGGTATTGGAGCTAAAGGACATAAAATTACTATTGATGAAGCATGGAAAACTTATGAAAAAGCTTTAACTTCTACAGAAATCCCAGCTACTGCTATTAAAAGATATCCAGTAGTTGCTAGATGGAGAAATGATGTAGATTTTGTTGCTGCAGGTATTTATTGTTTCCAACCATATTGTGTTACTGGACAATTAGAACCACCAGCAAATCCATTAATTTGTCCACAATTTTGTCTTAGATTTAATGATCTTGATAATATTGGAATATCAGGAAGACATTTTTCTGGATTTATTATGATTGGTCTTCAAGTATTTAATTCACCTCAAAAATATGTTTATTTCAAAGAAGAATGTGTTGACTATAATCTTAGATGGTTAACAAAAGAACTTGAAATTGAACTTGATGACATTACTCTCATTGAAGATGTTTGGTGTGGTGGAGGAAATCTTGGACCATCAATTGAAATGTTTGTTAAAGGACTTGAAGTTGGAAATATGGTATTTACTCAATATAAAATTCTTGACTTTGTTAAAGGAGAGTTTGAACCATTAAAACATCAAGTCATTGATGTAGGAATTGGACTTGAGAGAATTCCTTGGTTAATTAATGGAACACCAACTTCTTATTTAGAAGCATTCCCAGGTGCAGTTAAATATCTTCAATCAAAACTTGGAGTCACTTTAGAAAGTGATGTTATTTCTAAGTTTGCTCCATACTGTTGTTTACTTAATTTGGATGAATGTAAAGATGTAAATAAAGCATGGGCTGATATTGCTAAAGAATGTGGAGTTGAAAATAGAGAGGTTTTGCAAAAAGCTATTCAACCCGCAAGAGATCTTTATATTATTGCTGATCATTCAAGAACTATGTTAATTGCAATTTATGATGGAGCTTTACCATCTGCTGTAGGAGGAGGAGCTAATTTAAGAAATATTGTAAGAAGAATGTTTAGTATTCTTGCTAAGAATGGATGGTGGGAAAAACTTGGTGGTATGGATGGACTTATGGAATTATTTGAATGCCATAAAAAAGACCTTGAAAAGATATATGGTAAATTTGATGAATATAAATCATTTAGAAAGATTATTGAAATGGAGTATCAAAGATGGTGCACTACTGATATTGAGTCACAACAAAAAGTTCAAACTTTACTTAAAAAGAAAAAAGGTGTATTGACTGTTGATGATTGGATCTTTGCAATGAAGTCATATGGATTATCTCCAGATAAAATTAATGAAATTTCTAAACTTCCAATTCCAGATAATTTGTATACTAAACTTGCAGAATTAGAAGATCAAAGAGTTAAAATGCTTCCAACAGAATTATATGAAACTGCTGATATTCCTGAAACAAAAGAACTTTTCTATGAAAATGGTGATTTAAGAGAATTTAATAGTGAAATAGTTAGTATATTGGAAAAAGTTGATGAAAAAGGAAAAGGTACTGGAGTTCATAACCTTGTTATTTTGAAAGAAAGTGCATTTTATCCAATTGGAGGAGGACAAGATAATGATACTGGAAAGATTAAAATTGATGGAGTTATCTACGATGTTACTTATGTTGAAAAAGTTGGCAAATGTATTCTTCATCATATTAATTCAGACCTTAAGAATTGGAACGAACTAAAAGGTCAAGTTGTTACTGGATATGTTGATGATCAAAGAAGAAATCAATTAAGAGCTCATCATACTGCTACACATATTATTCATCAAGCAGCACATCAAGTTCTTGGTCCACATGTATGGCAAAATGGAGCAAAGAAAACAGTTGAAGAAGCACATTTAGATATTACCCATTTCTCATCTATTACCAGAGAAGAAGAAAATGCAATTGAAAAACTTGCAAATGAAATGATTCGAAAGAGTTTGAAAATTAATAAATTTGTTTTATCTAAAGAAGAAGCTGAAAAGAGATATGGATTTTCTTTGTACCAAGGAGGTGTTGTTGCTGGTAATGAAGTTAGAATCGTTGATATTTCTGGTTATGACACTGAAGCTTGTTGTGGTACACATTGTGATAATACTTCACAAGTTGGACTTATTAGAATTATTAAAACAAATAGAATTTCAGATGGTGTTGTTAGAATTAGATTTGTTGCTGGTGATGCTGCTTATAAAAATATGGCAATGGAAAAGAATCTTATTAATGATCTTTGTGATTCTTACAGTGTTCTTCCAGAAGTATTACAACCAACTCTTGAAAGAATCTTTACTGATTATAAAAAATTAACAAAACAAAGTAGTAAAATGATTGGTGAAATTTTCAATTTGTATATGAGAGTAATTCTTGATGAAAAGAATAAAATGGTGTTTGCCTCAATCCCTGGTGCTACTCAAACAACTTGTGTTTCATTTATTCCTCAACATGCTCCAGAATTTAAAAAAGCAGGTAAAAGTGTCTTGGTTCTCGCTGAAGGAATGATTTATGCATTGGTTAATACTTCTGACTTCAAAGCAGAAGAATTAAAAGAAATTCTTGAGAAGAGTAAAGTCTCAAAAAGAAAACAAGAAAAGAAAGAAGAAGGAAAAGAAGAGAAGAAGGAAAAATCTGTTCCATTTAGAATTTCTCCTTTGAAAGTAAAAGTAAAAGGAAAGAAACCAGAAGTTATTGAAGGGTATGTGGAAGTTACTGGAAGTATTGGAGGTAATGTTACTTTAGTTACTGATTTTCTCAAGAAAGCAGGATTTATTGAGTTCCAACTCTAAAAGAAAAATAAACTTAGTTTAACTAGTTTTTTGTGAAAAGATGTTTATTTTTAAATTGTATTTAAAAATTGAACTTTTCTTAATAAAAAATAAAAATAATTAAAATTTATAATTAATTCGTAAAAAATTCTTATTCTATCTGGTGTTATTTCATAAGTCATTATATACTTATTCATTCAAAATTTTTGAATGATTATTAAGAAATTTAATTCATAAACATTGAAATAACTAATCAAATATATTTTAGTATAACACTTCTGTTGTTCTTTTTCCATTTCAATGAACAATGTCACACACTTATTTTATGTTGTTCTAATATATTGTTTTATTTTAATAATCAAAACATTTTAAATATTTCGTTCATATAATTTATTGTTGTGTTTTTACAAATGCTAAGCTCAATTAATTCCATGCCAATTAAGGAAAGAATCATTTCTTTAATTTATTGTGGTTTAAATAATTATTTGAGACACTGAGATATTTTAAAAACAATAACAAAGAAATTAAGTATTGTGTTTTGTTCTTTTTTAATTTATATTCAACCAAAAACATCACTTTAATAAAAATGAAAAAATTGATTTGTATGAGTGTGTATAATAATACAAAATTATAGTATTAACATAAACTAATATAGTACAAACAAATTGGAAATGGAGGTGATGTTATAGAGTTGAGAAGAGTGTTTTAATTGTTATTGAAAGGTTACTCACTTGTTTATTTCTTTTGAGAAATGGAGATAATAATTATTAAAAGGATATTTTCAATGAATGAGAGAAGAATAGAATGTGAAGAAAAGTATTTTAAATATTGAGAGGGATATGAGAAATGAAGGGATATAAATTCAAAAAGAAACAAAAAAGAAAACGATAGAGATGTTTCTGATTTAGTCCATATATATTAAATAACTTATAAAATATAGTTTGGATTTTTTACGATAAAAACAATCAGAACAAAAATAGTGTTAATGCCATATCCAAATCAAAACAGCACTACTTAATATTAAATTATTTAAACAAACAATATGTTATCGTTAGAAATAGGTATGAACAGAAAAGAAAGAGAAGAAATGAACATATGAAGAAAAAGTGCAAGAATAAGAATTTGGAACAATGACACAAGAAGACGATACGAAGAGAGATAAAGTTAAGAACAAAAAGTAATAGTACAAAAGAATATAGAAATAGGAAGAGGTTTTAGAAAGAAAAGAAATAAAGAAAGATCATTTAAATCATAAAAATGAAGAAAAATTAGAAAAAGAAATGTCGCAAGAAAAAATTTAAAACACAAATTGGAACATGAGAAGAATAACTTTAAAATAATATATAATGTCCGTTGTAACGAGAAACGTATATGTAGATAATAGAAACTATCAATCGAAAGTCAGGGCATTTTGTATTGCACTGTTAAATAGACATTGTGATGTTGAAGTGAAACAACGCAGAAATGTTAAAGTTCTCACACTGCCATTTTTCCAAATTAAAAAACTTCAATTCAATAATAGCGAAGATGGTGTTATCGATTTACAAGAATTAGTCAAACGAAGAGTATATGGATTAGAAGAGAAAGACATTCAAAATAATATAAATATACAAAGAGTGATGTATCGGAAGAAAAAGAATGGATATAGAGAATCAATTAATATTATTAATGACATTTTAAGTGAAATTGGGTATTTTATTTGTTCAACACAAACACCAGGAAGATATAGTAGTGTGAAAATGGATATTGTTAAATCAATCATAGTTAATGGAGTAGTTTACAATAAAAATGAAATAGAACGAATTGGAGAAGAAATCTGTAAAGAAATAGAAAAGAGAATAGGGAAAGAAAAGACTGTTTTAGTAAAACAAAACGATAACAAGCTTTCTAAGTTATTAAAAGAAAAATAAGACACTCAGAATTTTAATTGAGACAGTTAAAACCATTTTTATAAAAATCAAAAACAAAAATTTTAAGAAAAAAATCAAAAAAAAAACAAACAAAAGATGGGAAATACAACATCTACTAATAATACTAACAATGAATCACAACATCAAGAAAATGAAGAGACAAAATTCCTTGATTATTGCAAAGAGTCTGAGAGAATGGTTAGACTTAATCCACCATTTAAACTAGTTAAAACATCACCAGAAAAAGCTAAAGAATATGTTCAACAACATGCTCTAGAATATTCACCAGAAGTTTTAGAATATCCTAATCCATTACCAGAAGAATTTAAAGCTATTAAACATGAGCAAGAATTACCAAAAGAATTAAGAGAAAGAATCATTGGATTAGTTCTTGGACAAGCAGTTGGAGATGCAGTTGGATTATCTACAGAATTTGTTAGTAAAGAAAATGCATGGTATTTTTATAAAGGAGAACATATAACATATAATCATTACATCATTGACCAACATCGATCAAAATGGATGAATGAAGAGTATAGATGTGCAGATTGGACAGATGATACAGACCAATGCATTTTAATATTGGATAGTCTTGTTCATAACAATGGAGAAGTTGATGTGATAGATTTTGCAAAAAGATGTTATTATTGGATTCACTTTGGATTTACAGAATTAGGAGATTTAGGAGGACTTGGAATCGGAATGAATTTTGGAAAGACTGTAAGAAGAAAAGGATGGATTAATGACCCAATTGGACTATGTGAGAAAATCTGGAGAGATGGAGGATGCCAAGCAGCACCAAATGGAAGTGTAATGAGAACATCAGTTTTAGCTGTTCCATATTTCTGGGATGAAGAAAGAGTTAAAGAAAATGCAAAGAAAATAGGAAGTACTACACATGCAGATCCACGATGTCAAGCTTCTGTTAATATAATTGTTCTTATACTAGCAAAATTATTACAAGGACGAGAAGATATTGAAGAAATAATTCAAGAAGCAAGAAGTGATAGTGAAAAGATGTTAAATGAAGAATATAAGAAAGAATTTATAGAATATACAAATGCTAAAACACTTGAAGAAATGAAATTAAATGAATCTATAGGATATACATTCAAACCAATGGGATGTGCTATTTTATCATTAAGAGAAGCATTTAAGATGAAAGAAAAAGGAATAGATAAAGCAAAGATATTTGAAGAATTAATTGAAAGAATTGCATATGAAGGTGGTGATGCAGATACAAATGGGGCAGTAGTTGGAGCAGTTCTTGGAACATATTTAAAAGGAATTTGTATGCCGAGTGATTGGTTAGAATTAGATAATAAAAAATGGTTAGAAGAACGCTTAAATCGGTTATTACATCTTTACGAATTAGAGCCTTTTCACTTTAAGTAACTTTTCTTTTTAATTTCATTTCTTTTTGTCTTAAAAACAACAAAAATCTTAAAAACTGGAATTAATTAAATTTAATAAATGTCATTAAGAATTTGGAGACATCCTTTGTAATCAATGTCTTTGTGTGCACCAGCTGGATTACCTTCAAACTTTCTTGCAATAGTTTCAAATTCTTCTTTTCCTTTACCCCATTCTGACAATCGTGTTTTCATTCCAATTGATTTAAACCATTTTTCTGTTGCTTCTATTGCTGCTTCTGGTGTACTATTCTTAATTCCAAAGACTTGTTCTCCCATTTGAATCAATTTCTTTGCATTTTTCTCTTTATTAAATCTCATTACTCCTGGTGTTGTAATTGCTAATGTTTCTCCATGTGCAAGTCCATAATAACTAGTTAATTCATGTCCTACAGCATGTGCACCTCCACAAAGTGTAACTCCACATAAAAGTGACATGTTCAATGCTACTGTTGCAGCATAACAGAATGTAATTCGTGCTTGATAGTCTTGATGATTTTCTAATGTTTTGTGTGATACTCCAATGATTGTTCTCATTACTCCTTCAGTCTCTGCTTCTACAACTGGGTTTAAGTGATAATTTCCAATATATTGTTCAATACAATGAACAAATGAATCAACAAGTCCATTTCTAATTTGATTGTCTGGAAGAGACATAGTGAAACATGGATCAACAATAGACCATGTTGGAAAAACAGATTCGTTGTTAAATGGTAACTTTAATTTATCTGCATGTCTTGAAATAACTCCCCAACAATTCGTTTCTGATCCTGTAGCTGGAATTGTTAAAACTACTCCTATTTTTGCTTGTGCTGGATTTACTTTAAACTTTCCTCCTTTTAGACAAATATCATATGGATCATCTGAATATGTATGTTCCATTCCAAGTGCAATATATTTTGTTGCATCAATAATTGACCCTCCTCCAACTGCAACCAAGAAGTTAATTTTATTCTCTTTAGCAATCTTAATAGCTTTAATACATGTTTCATGTGATGGATTTGGTTCTATTCCTCCAAACTCTACAATTGGCTTAATGTGTTTCAAGACTTCTTCATAAACTCCATTCTTCTTAATAGAACCTCCTCCATATGTCATCATGATTCTTGCATCTTCAGGAATTAAATGTTGTTTCTCTATCTCGTCTAATGACCCTTTTCCATAAATTAATCTAACTGGATTGTAATATGTGAAATTAAGCATTGTCATTGTCTCTTCAACTCGATTATTCCATACTTCTCCATCCTTTAAATAGTTCTTTCGTCGGTAATCTTCTTCATAACAATATGAACAACCCCAACTATTTTCATAAGAATTCGCTTTTCTTTATCTTAACTTCATCAAACATCGAAAATGTAAACTTCAGGAAATTTGATTAAGTATTATTGACACAACCTTTCCAGAAATAGAGACTGTGTTATAGAAGAATATTACCTCATTTCTTGATTGTATCAAAAATAGAAAGACAAATATTACAAAACAACGAGATAAAACTACAAAGCTCATAAAATGTTAGTTTGTTTCTGACATAGTCAGAAACAAACTAACATTTTGTGATGCGGTGATTGTCCAAGATGAATGAAAACTAAATTATACTTCAACTCTTCAAACAACAAGACAACACTATAAAACTTTTCTGCACTTAGAGAATTAACAATTGTAAAAATAAAAAGAAGTAAATGAACAAGAATATAACAGATGCAAAAGAAGAAATACAAAACACTTCATTCAAACAATCTTCTACTTTATCATAATAGTATAACTTTTCAAATCACTAATAACAAAATTATTTTTTAATGAAAAATGTTTTTATGCAACTATATAAAAATTTTTATCAAAAATTAAATTAATTTCATTTTTGTTTTTCATTTTTTCTTTCTTTGGTTAATTATTAATCTTTTTGAGATTTTCGTAAACTTCCTTAATAACATTCTTAAGCTCCTCAATTTTGTTTCTAAGCATGTTATTTAATTCACTATATTCAATAGACTCAAGAAGAACACCAGTAATTCTTCCAGTAATTTCTTCATCATAATCTTCCAGACCTAAAATGAAATCATATAATTGATCACCAAGATTATTCTTCATCTCCTCAGTGACTGTTGGAGCTTTTTCAATAGACTTTGGTTGTTTTTTAATATTATTATCAACCTTAGACTTCTTTTTAGCATTTTGAGAAGCACTAACATTTCTTGGTTGTTTATTTCCTGGTTTTGGTTGTCTGTTCATAGAAGTATTGAAAACAGATGGGAACAATTGGAAATATTGAAGGAAATTAACTGGGAAACCAGGTATACCAGTACCATTATAATAGTTGTTAGCATTACTTCTTTCTTGTTTTGTCTTAAATGGATTAGCAGTCCATCCAAGAACTTGAGCTTTTTGAATAAACTGATGTGCAGATTGTGCATTATCAAAACAGATGTAAACAACATCAGTTGGTTCTGAATTAACATACTTAATTTTAATAGAATAAATTCCACCACAATCCTGTAAAGCATCTCTTATTTCTCCTTCAGTAATTCCAGCTTTATCTGTTTTGACATGGAAATTATATTCTTTGTATTTGCCTGTAGCATTCATCTTAATTTCATTAGCATGTTGTTTAAATTCTTGTTTTCTTTCTTTTTTTGTTTTATAATAAGTAACAAGAATATCACTATCTCCAAGAACACAATGTCTTGGAGCAGTAACAGCTTTTTGAGCATCTTCAGTATTTTCATAATTCACAAACCCTTTATTTTTTTCATACTTTTCATCATATAAGAATCTGTAGAATTTTTTCCCATCAGCCCCACATTTAATTGGTCCAAATGTCTCGAAATATTTAAGAAATTGTTCTTCAGTAACAGTTTTATCAATATTTCCAATATATAAATTGGTTTTAAGATTTTTAGGTTGTTTACAGAATTTAGCAATGAGGAATCCTTCATCACCAATTTCTTTAGCAATTTCATCTCTAGCATCAACAGCTGCTTGACACTCTTCAACAGTACAATATTTTACATATCCAAATCCATTTGATTCATTTTTTTCATTAGAACTTAATTTAACAGATAAAGTATGTCCATACTTTTCAAAAACTTCTTGTAATTTTTGTTGTGTAACAGACTTCTTAATATATTTAACATATAAATTTGTTTCATTTTGTGTTCTTTGCTTAAAATCTCTCAATGACCAGAACATATTAACTTTTTTACCTTCAATAAGAGTACCATTTAATTTTTTAATAGCTTGAAGAGCTGCCTCATGAGAGTTCATATTGATGTATGCAATAGTTGTATCAAATCTTGAGTCTCTATTAATGTGGACATTTGAAACTTGATTTGGGAAATCTTTAAATACTTCAGCAAATAAAACAGTTTCTGTGACAGATGTTGGTAAATTATTCACAAAAATGGTTTTATTTTCATTGTATTCAGCAAATGCAACACTTTGTGGAACAGTTTGAGTAGCCATTAGAATGAAAGTATTATTTAATTATTATTAGTACCTCAGGGTTTTTTAGGTTTTTTGTTATGACTTTTCTCCATTTTACAAAGTGATAATATCCCATTATTTTCCTTATTTTTACTCCCTTCTTTTTTTTTTCTGATTTTCATTTATCTTTAAATATCTAGTTTTACTTTTTATATTTTATAATACTATTTATCATTAATACTTCTATTTCATTCCTTTTAATAATTTGAAATGAATAGTCTAAATTAAATTATCTTTTTCGTTTTGAAAAAAATAAATAAAAATCAAAACAACCAGTTTTATTCAATTAGTTCATTGGCATAAGAATCATTGGAGTAACTTTGGCTTCATGTTCCTTATAAACTTGGAAAGCAATTTTATCCATATCCTTTCTTCCTTCTTTAGTAAGGGATCTTCCACTTTGGATCTTAGCAACTATGCCCATCTTCTCAAGTTGTTGAAGGATATATCTGTTAACTTTTCCTGATCCAAGAGTTCTGTGGGATGGGTTATAATGTTTGTTGTATTGGTCACCATAAGCTCTTCTAAGTGCCATTACTCCAATTCCGTTATTCAAATAAACTTTTCTTGCAATTGCAGCAGCTCTAATATAAATCCAATCTGGATTTAATGGTGCAAGTTCTTTGCACATACCAGTCTTGACAGTATCAACCCACTCTGGAATTTCGAGCTTTCCAGACTTCTTAAGATGTTCGGCATATGCCTTAATGAAATCAATAGCAACAACGTCTTTAATATTACTGAAGTGGTGCATTCAGTCTGGTCAATTGCTAGGGTTATTTTCTCAGTTCAGGTTAATACAATCCTCATATTTTTTTTTTATAATAAATTTACTATAATCTTTAAATTATTTTTTTTTCTTTTAAATTTTCATAAAATAACATTTTTCAAGTTTTAAATTTAACAAAATGTTATTTATTATTTTTTAAATGAAAATGAAGAAAAATAAAATATCTTTTTTATCAGATTATTTGATTATTTAAAATGGATGAAACACAACCACTTATTCAATCTACCACTTCTTTTTTCAATTCTTTTTTTGCTACTGTTACTTCTTTTGAAACTCCATTAAAGTCTGAAAAAGATATGGGGACATTATTATTTATTGTAAATGTTTTTAATGGGACTGTTGGTATTGGTTTAATTATGTTGTTAGATGTTTTTATTAATTGTGGTGTTATTTTAAGTTCAATAACATTTACGTTAGTATTTATTAATATTTTGATATCAACAATTTATTTGTTTGACTCAATGGCAAGAACAAGTGGTGCAGCCGCTGCAATGGAAATAGGTGGATTTCCTAAGAATGAATTAGGTCAAATGATGTTTGACTTTCCTCGAATGCTTTCATTTCATTTATATGCTAAAGGGAGAATTATTTCATTTATAGTATCTATTTCATATTTACTTTCTGCTTTATGGTGTTCATTATCATTTTGTTATTTGTGTATTAGTAAAATTGTTAAGTCATTTGATATTTTAGAAGATATAAATTTTGATTGTTCATTAATTTCATTAATTACTTCTTATGAATTAAATGGTAAAGTGTGTGGAAGTTATTATGGAATTTCATTTGGATTTATGTTAATATTTGTTATTTTATCTATGATTAATCCTAAAATCTTTCAAAAATTACAATTATTATTCTTTTGGTTTGTTTTTCATTTAATTAAATTAAATAATAAGTTTGGATTTATTTCTTTAGTTATAGGATAGTTGCATTGGTACTAATGTTTACTACATTAATTATTTTCTTTTCAGTAACAAAAAGAGATGAAACTATTATAACTAGTTCAAGTTCAACACAAGATGATTGGTGGTTATCATTATGTAAAATTGGATATATGTTGTCTGTGTCTTTTTTTTCTTTTATTAATTGTAATACAATTATTGAATCTACAGCCCGTTCATATACAAAAAGACCATTTTTATATACTTTGATTGTAGATATTATTTGTTTTATGTTGTATTTATCACTTTCACTTATGAACACTGAATTTTCTAAAAAAACTGGAATATTAAGTGATATTTGGGTAGAGTATACTGGAATTGGAGATGGTTGGGAACCAATTCTTCCTTCAGATGGAAGTGTTGTTTGGGCAATAATTATTAAAATAATTATTATGTTATTACCAATTATAACAACATTAAGTGTTTATCCTCCTTTAGTTGTTTTTGCTGCACAAACTATTTATCGTTATTTTAATGTCCAAACATTTATTATTTATCATTTCTGGGTTGATGTTATTGTAAGAGCAGGTATAGCATCTATCCCTGTGTTTTTATGTATATTTTATAATGATTCGTTGACTGTTCTTTCTTTTGTTGGTATATCTGCTACAATAATTGGTGTAATGATTCCTTCATTAATTCAATTTGTTTCAGTTAAACATGTCCAACGAATTTTTGGAGAAGGAATGCATAAAACAATCTATACTGTGAAGTGTTTATGTTCAAGTGTTATTGCAAAGTTCATGGTTTTTATTGGGATTGTTGATATTTTGTTTGAACTTCTTCATTTTATATCTAGTTATTTCTTATAAGAAATAAAAGGCTATTTTAATTATTAACCATTTAATGGTTGAGTTAAATTCCTTTGATTGAATATATTAATTATTCTTTAATTTTTAGATATTTTCTTTTCCATTTCCAATCCAAATACAATTAAAGATAGGTTCTTTGTTTTCAACTTTTGGAAATATTAACCTCCCCATGATATAACATTCCATTTTGGATAGATATTGTGGATTACTTTCTCGAGTCCAAAACTTTCCATAAATGGTAACTTTTGGATTTTTCACATCACATATTTTAAATATTAAGATGCAGTCATTTTGAAATTGTACATCATCTAGGAAACAATGAACTTTGACTATTTCATTAACTTTATTTAGTTTCATTAATTGGTTTACTTCATATGATTTCGATAAAACTTTTGTAGGGGAGTTAATCACAGATATATTATAACCAGAATTTATTTTACCAACCTTTTTTATTATTATTTTATTAGGTTCTTTCATATCATTTTTAAAAGTAGAATTAATTTTTTTCTTCATTGGTTCATAATAATCTTTAGGCTCAGTCATCTATTTTTTTCCTTTTGTTAATCTTCTTAAATACATTATATCTTGACAATTTTTTTGACAATCCACACAAAGAAAAAATCTTAAGTTATCAAAAGTGAAAATCATGACAATAAAAAATGATTAAAGATACTATAAACCAAAACAAAAGATGGTTTAAAAGTAAACACTTTTTTTATTCAGCAAGACATTGAACTAGTCCATGTGGTGGTTGACCCATTTTTTGAATAAGTTCAACAATTATTTCCATTGGAGGTTCTGTAGATTGTTCAAATAGTTCAACAATTTTACAAACAGTTTCATATTGTTTGATTCGTTTTTCAAATTCTTCTGATGTAATTATTGTTTTATTTTTTTCAAGCCATTCAGGGTATTGTTCTTTTAATTCTTTTATTGGTTCATATAAAATATCTTTAGATAAAAAGGGTCGTAACATACTAATTAAAGTTTCTTCAACACCCGTTAAATTTTTATCATCAGAAGATTTATCCTAAATTTTGTTATTCATATATTTATTTTGTTATGATTTTATCTATTTGGCAAACAATTTGATTAATTTGGTTTATTAAGTCATAATAAATCTGTGATAAATCAGGAAATTGAATATCCCCAATAGACTGATTTGTAGTACTGCTATTTTCTTTTTTCTCTTGTTCAATCATTTCAGATAAAATATCTGGAAATAGGTAAGAAGGTATTTTATTAAAAGTAGACACACAAACAAACCATCTAACTCTTTATCATCCATTTTTTAAAATAATTTTTAGTACTTCTTTTTTTTTTCTATTTTAAGAATTTTTATTTAAAAAATATCAATGAAAAATAGAGATGTCAACAAGTAGATTAAAAGTTTAAAAAGTGAAAAGATGATATTGTTCAATCTCAAAAACCAGTTAAATGAAATCTCAAGAGTTACCTTTTCAAAAAAGAACAGAACCAAAGACAGATTCATCTCTCTTTCAATACCTCTCTTCATTTACAACAAATGTTATGAATCAATTATCTTCTTCATTTGTTCCACATTTTACATATAGTGGGAATCCTTATGTTTATAATGCTGTTTGTGATTGTCTCAATGAATTAGATTATAGTCGTTTAGAGTATCAATGCAATAATGGTATTCCAGCTGAATTACGTGCGTATGTTTGGTATGCATTATTACTTCGTCCATCAAACCCATGGGAAATTAAACATCTTTATTCTGAAGAAAATGGAAAAGAATATAAGTCTTTACAATCAATGTTAAATACATTAGTTGATAATGAACAAAGTTTACAAGAAGGAGTTTTTCAAATGTCTAAAATTGATCAAAAAACTTTAAGGGTAATAGAGTGTGATATTGTTCGTACTTTTCCAGAAGGGGCAGAATATCTTTTTAAAGAACCAAAAATTATTGAAATGCTTCGTCGAATATTGCAAATATATTCAATTATTCATGTTGATCGAGGATATTTCCAAGGACTAAATGATATTGTTGGTATTATTATAACTGCATTTATGGAGCCTAAACAAGAAAATGGAGTGTTTGTTGTTCCCAAAGATGAGATATTATTTCAAGTTGAAACAACAGTATATTTTTCACTTGAAAAGATAATGGATAAACTCTATATAAATCATTCAACTCAATTTCATGTAGATTTATTATGGACAGAATTTGTTGATATTGTTGATCGTTATTACAGTTTATTTTCAGTTGATCCAAAACAACCTAATCTTGACATTGTAAGACAACAATCATATAGATGGTTTGTTTGTCTTTTTTGTAGAGAATTTCATTTTCATTTAACACTTGCTTTATGGGATAATTTCATGTTGGATAATGGGTTTCGAACGTTTGTTTTCTTTTATTAAAGATTATTTGTTATTAATACTCAAATTATTACCTTTTCTTTTAAAAAAAAAATCTCATTAATTTTTAGGTTTATTATTTACTTTGCCTTTGCAGTACTTATTAATATCACACGTTCTTGTGACTCTTCAGACCTTGAAAAATTTAATAAATCAACGAAAGAATTTTATAATAAAATGACTGAAAGTAATCTAAGTTATTTGATTACTAGCGCTTATAGTTATAAAGGAACAATAGCATCATTACAATCTTCATAATAACTCTTATTAATTTTGTTGTTTTATTTTGTTTTTATTTGTTACTTAAAGATTGAGATTCAAATTCAAAACAATCAATTTTCATTATGTTCGATATTCTCATCAGCAGGTTCTTCTTCAAATTCAATGTTAACTTTAGGTCCTTTTTTGATTTGTGGATATTCCAATTTTTCATCAGAAGTTTTATTTTGTTTATATCCTAATAATTAATATTTATAATATTATTAAATGTAATAAAAAATTTATTCTTTATTTAATAAAATATAATTATTAATAAAAACAAACGTTCTGCCCAATCTTCAACATCTTCTGACATATCTTCTTCATATTGAACTAATTCATTCTCTAATTCTTTTTCTAGTTCTTCTTCATTTAATTCAACTTGTTGTGGATTTTGTTCTAATTCTTGAAGATTTTCATATAAATCATCATACACACCATCCTTCATTCTTTGTAATAATTGGTCTTTAATTACAAAATCAAGTTTGGCCATTCGTTCAGCTTTTTCAGCTCTTGTGATATCTCTTCTTTCTTCTCTAATATTAACTCTTTCCATCATTCTATCTTTAGATTGTGTTAATTTACGTTCTCTCTCAAGGTATTGATATACCTTTGTAAGTCTTTGTTTTACTCTATGAACTAACTTTGGATTATATTCATCGGTTAGTGTGTCAGTAACTTGTTGTAATGCTTTCATATAATCTTTATCTAATAACAATTTATTCCACAATTTAGCAGGTGTATGTGCCCTTTCAATACTCTTAGTAAATAAATACACATTTCCACCAAACTCTCTAATAGTAGCATATACACTATTTGCTAATGGACAATATAATCTACGACATTCACCCATCACATTATTACGATTACGGCAGAAATTACCAGTACAAGCCTTAGTCTTAAATGAACAAAATCCATGTTGGCATTGAATCCAGATCAAATCATCGGCTTGCATTTTTTACTACTGATTAGTTGATTTTCTTTTCAGAAAAAAAGTGTAGGGTTTTTTTGGATTTTATATAGTTTTAGTATAATATTTCTATTTTCAGAACATCAAGAAAATAAATAACATAATAATTCTGAATAACACAAATAAATCATTGAATCAATGAGATGATTTAATAGTATAAAAAACAATTTTTTAATTTACTAAAAAAAAACCCTTAAAATAGAAAAGATAAAAAAGAGATAAGACAAAAATTGGTTCTAATAATCCACATCAGCATTAATAGTAGTAAATGAAAAAGAAGAATATAAAATTAGGTGAAAAAATGATATAAATGTCAATAATTCAAAGATAAATAAAAAAGATTGAAAAAGAGAAAAACAGATAATAATAAAAAGGATAATTCAATAATTAATAAGAATAAAAAAGAAATAACCTTCGATGGTGTTCTTTTAGAAGGAAAAGTCAGGGCATCTGTACTACTTAAAGGAGATGAAAGAGAAAAATTATTAATTAAAGTGTTTTTATCAAAACAATGTCCACATTAGCCGAAAGAAGAAAACAATCTCCACGTGAAAAGAAGACTGTTGAAAGGTTTTCAGAAAGTACAACTCAATCTATTATTTTTAATGGAGAAGGAAAGGCTCTAGGTGATATTCCAGAAATTGTTAATGTTATGAAAGGAGTTAAAAAAACAAGTAACACCGCTATCTTACTTCATAAAGTTTTATTTGGTACTTCTGGATATGCAGATGTTCGAAAAAAAGAAATTATGTCTTTCAATGGAATTAAAGGAAATAGTATTTATGAGACAGAATATTTAATTGAAAAGAAAAGACAATATTTAGAAAAACAAACATTTGTTAATCTTATTGAAATTTGTAGACTCTTTTGTTTAGCTGCTGCTTCTAAAGAAAAAACAAAAGAAAAGTATGTAGATGAAATTATCAAATTTATGAAAAAACCAGGTGATGTTAAAATTGTTATTACTGAAAAAAATAAAGTTGCAGTTGTTAATGAACCAGAAGAAGATGAAGAAAAAGAAGAAGAGAAAAAGCCAAAGAAGCCAATTAAAAAGGAAGAAAAAGAAAAGAAAACATCAAAGAAGGAAGCTAAAAAAGAAACAAAGAAAAGTTCTAAAAAAGAAGATGAAAAAAAGAAGACTTCTAAAAAAGAAGAAAAAAAACCAAAAGTACCAAAGGTAGAAAAGAAAACAACTTCAACAAAGAAAGAAGTTAAGACTAAAGGAAAAAAGAAGTAAACAATACAATTTATTCTTTGTGTGTTTTCATTTGTATTGATTTATTGTTTTTAATTGGTTTCATTAGTAATTTTATTATATAATTATTTTAATAATGAATAAAGATTGTATTTGTATATAAGAGTAAATTTAATATATTAAAAAACATTCAAATTGAAGAATAAAAAAGTTTATTTAAAAAAGTTATAAAAGAAAATTAAATATATTTTAAATTTAGTCAATATAAAAATGAATAAGTTTAAATTTAAAGAAAGAATTATTTAAAAAGAGTTACATTGTTTATAATTGAGAAATATTTAAGTTATGTGTCTTTCATATAAAATATTTTTCAATATTTAAAATAATATTGTTGAATTATTTAATTTTTCTTTATTTATAATAATAAAAGTTTATTTCGTATTGAAATGGAAGTATTAATAAAAATATAAAATACATTATTAGGTAATAACTAAAAATAAAAAATATTTCAAATACAATAACATAACTAAAAAAAAAACAAAATATTTACATAAGAGAAAAAAAAAAGAATAATATCAATAAAAAAAAGAAATATAAAATACAAAAAAAAAAGAAATATAAAATAACATTTAATCAATGAAAAAATCACTTATGACTTATTCAACTTTAAGAACTCCTTGTGGGCAAGCATCAACACAAGCACCACATCCAATACAATCATCTGGATTTTTAATTTCAACATGATCATTTACTTCAAGAACACTTTGTGGGCAAGTTCCAGAACAGGCACCGCAAGCGACACAGTCATCAATGTTAACAATAGTGATCTTTCCCATTAGATTTGAGCGATAGAATTAAACAGATAAGTTATTTAAATATAATTCGTTAAACTATTTATTTTAATTTAATAAACTATTAGTTTAATTTACCAAAAACTTTAAATTAACTTTGGTAATATTTTTTACTATTTTCCCGATTAATTAGTATTTTTATTCTTAAATTTCTATTTTAGGGTTATTTATCTCAGGAAAGAACCACCTAATTCTTCTTTTAAAGTTTTTCTCATTAATTTATTTCTGAAATTATTATTTAATTTGCTGAATTTTCACTTCAATTTCATCTTTTTAACAAATTAAAATGCTTTTGGAATAAAAAAATGTTTTAAAAAATAAATTTTTTAGAAAAATAATTCGAATTCTAAAAATACAAACAACTACCCAACGACGAAATGTAGTTCAAATCAAAAATTAATAAAAATGATAGATAACCTTCTTCTTTATGCAATTTACTTAACAGTTAGCTATTAGTCTACAGAGCAAAATATAAATTATTTATGGGAATATAATTATAACACAAATTATAAAAGTATAGTTTATTATTATTAAATTTAACTAAAATTTTAATTTATTTTTAGTATTATTTAGTTAATAAATCTATTAATCATTTCAAAATTAAATATTAAAACAAATTACTAATTATCTAAAAATAGTTTTGAATGTTATTTGAAAAGAGAATTTTGAAAAAGTGAAAAATTGAAATTTTTGTTTATGTTATGAAGTTTAAATAAAAAATCCCATAATCATATAAAAAAAAACAATTTCAAAACTTAATTGAGAAGATATTACACTAACTAAATTTCTTATTCTATTTAAATCACAAACAAACTTGTCATTTAAATACAACAAATTAATCTTTTTATTCATTCAAATCTAATGGGAAAGATCACTATTGTTAACATTGATGACTGTGTCGCTTGCGGTGCCTGTTCTGGAACTTGCCCACAAAGTGTTCTTGAAGTAAATGATCATGTTGAAATTAAAAATCCAGATGATTGTATTGGATGTGGTGCTTGTGTTGATGCTTGCCCACAAGGAGTTCTTAAAGTTGAATAAGTCATAAGTGATTTTTTCATTGATTAAATGTTATTTTATATTTCTTTTTTTTAATTTAATTAAAGTAAAATAATAAAATGTTTTAAGGAATAAAAATCTTAAAATTATTTATTGGATGATGATTGATAACAGATACTTCTGAGTAAAAAATATTAAAACAATCTTTGTTTTTTATAACACTTTGAAGAATAAATTCAATCTGACAAATCAAACCATACAAAAAGAAAAGAAATCTCTATCTTAAAAAATAATTAATACTCAAAATAATAATAATAATTGAAGAGATTGAGATATTTATCTGTTTGAATTTTATCTTTTTTTTTATTTATACATAAAGAGAGTAAAATAAATATATTTGATAGATATTCTGTACTTATTGTTTCAAATTACTTTAAAATAAAAATGATTTTATTGATATGATAATGATGTTAAAAAATATAAAGAATTACTATTAGTAGTCTATTATAATTCAATACCTTCAAATAATTCAACAACGTTATTATTTCCAAAAATTGAAACATTATATTTGTATGACTTCATTGATACAATTTATCCAAAATACATAAATTCTTTAGTTAATTATTATATAACTTCTTCTAAAGCAATAAAATTAAATAAAGTCATTTTTAAATTCACATTATAAACATATTGAACATAGTAATTTTTTTATTACCAATTCATTACATTGTTATTATCCTTAAAAGAAATGATAACTTCTTTATCGTTTTATTTTCATTACATTTCTACTTCTATTTAAACAATTTTCATTTAACTTAATTATCTAACATATTTTATCTATTTCTTTGGAATTTAAAATGAAAATTAAACTATTCATTTATTCTCCTCTTCCTATTTGCTTCGATAATTCTTCTTTAAATAATTATTTGTTGTTTGACTCAAACCTTTTCTATTTACCTATTCACTTTTAATTCTTTTTCTTCTTTTTCTACTATTAACTTCTCTAGAAAATTGTGTTTTTGTTAGTTGTTCTTCATTAACTACTTTTAAAACTCCTTCTTCTATACTTGTAATTCAAAAATGATGTTTCTATACGTATACCTAACTTAAGTCAATATTTCTTTCTTATTAAGTAATTTCATTAAGAAATTATTGTTTCTCCTGTTGTTATTCTTTGTCTGAAATTATTATTTTTCATAACGTTCACTCAATTTATGAAGGCTCTTTTTATAACAGCGTTAGTCTTAGAAAATTAAATCTATTTGATTTTTTAAGAGTAATAGAAACTAATGAATTTAGGCAATGTACAAATCTAACAACTAGATGATTAAAATTAATTAAATCATTTCCCTTTAATACTTTTGAATATTTTTCTGATTGTTTATTCAAGAATAAAATGAGAAAATGATTGTATCTTCTCCTTATCAATTGATTCTTTCTAATTATTATTTCTTCTTCTTCTTGATTATTAATAAAAACTTAAAAATCAAAAATAAAAAAAAAGAAAATCTTAAAATAAATTTATAATATTTTGATGAAAGTAATAACCATTCTTTTATTTATAGTATTATGTTTAGCAGATTTGAATGTATTAACTCGTGAAGATATGGTAAAAAAACAAAAGGAAAATGCTGCTAAAAAAATATTAAAAAGTGAAGAAAATATTAGAAAAATTAAAGAACAAACTGAAAAGAAAAAAAGAAAGAGTAAAAAAATTGTAGAAAATGCCCTTTCCTTACTCACTGAAAAAGAAAGATTATCAATTCGTGATATTATTGATTCTGATCCAGAATATATTAGATTTAATTCAAACGAAAAGTTAGCTAGATTTGACAATAAATTTAACTCAAAAAAGACATGTACTTCAATCGAAAAATTAGTTAAACCAATGTTGAATAACGTTAATTCTACTAATGGAACACAACAAAATTCAACACAACCAATACAACAGAAACAACAATTAAAAAAATGTCAAATGAAACATGTTAAACATATTCCAAGAAATAAGTGTATTTGGAAAAAAGACAAATACGTTTATAAGCAACCAAAACAAAAGTATTATGCTCTTGTTGATAATGAAAAACAAAGAATTCTTTGTCCACTCCCAAAAGAGAAATGTCATCCTCGAATAATTAAAATTGATGTCAACAAAGAAACTGAAAATGCTAAACGTGCAATTAAATTGATTCATAAAGCTGGAAAGTTGTTAAAAGAAAATGACATATTCTAATTTTTTTTTTAATTGAATAATATTCTTTAAATCATAGTGGATTTTATTATACTCTATTGGTATGTCTTTCTTGGAAAGTGTTAAAAAAAGTAATCTTTTTTAGAGCATCGAAAAAGTTAATCAAAGATACTTTAGTGAATGGAAGAGACTAGAGAAGATGACAATGTTGCATTCTCATCACCTTTAATCATTGATAATATTGCGCTATTAGAAAATGGAGATGGAACTTTTACTTACAGAGAATTATTACTCAATTTATGTATTAAAGAAGAAAAGTATTATGGGTTAATCCCTTTTAATAACTGCTGGCCAGCAAAACTATTTGTTCAGAAGATTTTTACTGCTTGCAATCGTTTAGAATTGAGTCCTATTACAACTCACACTGCAGTAACGTTTGTTCAGTATTATAAATAATATTTTTTTAAACAATCAAAAGATATAAGATAAGAAATAGTAAGAATTTATTTATTGTAGAATATTGAAACGGTTATGTGTAGTTAATTCTTCATATGTTCAAAAACAAAATCCAGAAATTATATGTTTTATATGTATCAGTTTAGCAAGTAAAATATATGAGAAAAGAAGAAGATGGGTCAAAGAAATTTATTATGACACTTCATTGGTTTGTTCAAAAAGAGAATTTACTATTAAAGAAATGGAAGTATTAAAAATGTTAAATTATTATATAGACCCACCAGTCCCAATCCAATACGTTAATCTCTTTCTTGAAGTATATTTTAATAAAAATCAGAAACTCAATAAAATTGCTACTGACGTTTGTCACTTGCTATATAACTCTCCTGAAATGCTTATAGCAAATCATTCTTCATTAATATGTGGAATAGTTGTATTATGTGTATCACAATCAATCTTAGATGGTGGTGCTTCAGGCATTATGTTATCTTGGGCTAAAACATTTGTTTCTACTTTAGATGAGATTTGTGAGTTATCTAATCAAGTGTTAAAATGTATTTTTAAAGGAGAACTTCTAAGTGAATTTGAATTTCATCCTTAAAACAAACAATTAATTAAAAAATTAATGCTACATTATTTCTACTTTGTTATTTAAAAAAACAAGATGATAGTATCTATTAAAAGATTTTGTTCTTTTTATCATCTCTTTTTCAATAAAAATTTAAATCATTTGATTGTTATTCTACTGTATAATGCCTTTAACTACTGTTATAATATCCATTAATCAAATTAAAAAGACTTTGTCAAATATAATTCTTATAATTCTTTTAATTTTCTGAAAATATTAAATATTTTTAATATCCTTAAAGTTTAGAAGTAATGTTAGTATTAAAAAACTCTTTAATATATTGGTTCAGAATATCTATTCTTTATTACACATTTTATATTTTATTCACTTACTCAAATTAACATGCTTTTTTTACCAACACCTTTCTTTTTGCTTGTTTTTTATTTATTCAATATCTTTTATTGACTTTATTTTTTTTATCAAAGAATATTCTTATTATAAGTCATATATATTTCAAGTAAATAATAATTAAATGACTAATCTTCATTAAATGTGTTTGGTACTTCTTGAAGTATTCAATAATATTTATGTCTTTTGGTTGAAGATGTTTTACAATAACAATTCTTTAATAAAGAAAATACTAAATTTAAATAAGAATAACTGCTAGTACAAAAATTGGTTTATGAAAAGAAATAGACCTAAGAAAGCTAAAACATATAATGTTGTTCTTATTTTAAGCAAAATATAAAGTAAAGATTATAAGAAAATCAATGACAAATTAAAACAATATACATAAACTAAAAATAAAATAGTAAATAAAATTATAATTATATTATAATAAATAATAAAAGAATGAAGGATAAGAAAAATAAAAAACGTCAATAAGAAGTATAAAAGGAAGAAAAACTGAAAGAATAACAGAACGATGCAAATATTTGTTAAGACACTCACTGGAAAAACTATCACATTAGAAGTCGAACCAAATGATTCTATTGATGCTATTAAGGCTAAGATCCAAGAAAAAGAAGGAATTCCACCAGATCAACAAAGACTTATTTTTGCAGGAAAACAATTAGAAGAAGGAAAAACTCTTTCAGATTATAACATTCAAAAAGAATCAACACTTCATTTAGTCTTAAGATTAAGAGGAGGATATTAAAATAATTGAACTATTCATTAAATTATCTTATTTTGTTAATTTTTTATAATACAACAATTCAAAATAAATAATTAAATTAAAATTTATTACTACTAGAAAAGAATATTATTTAAATTTATTTCAATAAATTATATGTTTTTATCTTATTAAAAATTAACATCGGAGATCCTTTTCCAATGCAGGAAATACAACAAATTTTAATGCCATGGCTATTGTGTAAAACCTTAGGGTCTTGTAAAGAAAAGCAAACAAGACATAGAAATCTAAGGTCATACAACAAAAAAAGAAATGTCAATAGCAATAAATGGCATAACAATTATAACAATAAAGGTAAACGATACATCAAGGAAAAAGGGTTTAGAAGACAAAAGACTCAAAGAAAAACAAATAAAAAACAAGGTAAATACAATAACAATAAAGATTATACAAATAACAAATATAAATGGCTAACAATAAATGAGATACAAGAAAGAATAAAAAGAATAACAAATGAATGGAATGAAGGAGAATATGAAGAAATACTAAAAAAATATGAAGGTAAAAGAAAAAGATGGTATGATATTCTTCAAGAAGTATATTCAATTAAAAAGAAAAAGATAATTGAAAAGACGAAAGAAGAGTTTAAAGAAAAAACAAAAGATTGGGAAGAAAAAGACATTAAGGCTATAGAAACAGAAATTAAAAACAAAAACCCAATTAAAGAAATGAATGATAGATGTAAAATTGCAAGAATAATAAATGAAACAGAAAGTATAAAGAAAGTACAAGAAGAAACAAAAAATAAAGAAGAAAAGATAGAAGAAGAAAAAGATAAAGAAGAAATACTTGCACTTAAAAATCAAATTACTGAATTAAAAGAAAAAATTAAAGAATTCAGTATGAAAAAAATGGAAGAAGAACAAGCGATTTCAGAAGAAATGATGAGAAAAGCAAAAGAAATAGTTAAAAAAGAATTTGAAGAAGAAATTACAGAAATGAAAACACAAAATAAAAAGATTCAAACGAATTATGAAGAAATGAAGAAAGAAAATGAAAAATTAGAAGAAAGAAATTTAAAGTTACAAGGAAAAATAAACGAGATAGAAGGAAAGAAAATCACAGAAGTAAATAATAAAGAAGAAAAATCCGAAGTATCCAAGCTAATAAAAAGAAGATAGAAAAAGAAAATGAAGAAATGAAAGAAGAAATTGAAAGGTTGAAAAAGAGAAACAAGATACTAGAACAAAATACAAACACACTAGAGAAGAAGATTGAAATGATAGAAAAAAACACTGAAGAATTAAAGAAGGAAATAAGAGATAAAGAAAAACAAATCTCTGAGTATCAAGAAATTGCAATTAAAAACCAAGAAATTGCAGAAATAACAAGAGAAGAATTAGACAACACACAAAAAGAAAATGAGACACAAAAACAAATAATATCAAAACAACAAGATGATATTGAAAATTTTATTTCACAGAAGGAACTAGAGAAGAAGAAAACGATGACACTTGTGATAAATACACAACCAGTACTGAGGAAAGCATCATCAGGAACAATGGAGATGAACGAAACTACTCCTATGAAAAAGACAGTAGTGGAAATCGAAGAGAAAAGCAAAGCACTGATTGTCAAAAAACAAGAGATGATAGTCAGACAAGAAATACAACAGAACAAACGAAATAGAATTCTAATTGAAGTGTTGTATTGTTTTGCAATTAATTGGTTGAATAAGAAATTATATAAGAAATTAAGATGGGAACAAATAGAAAGTATAATAAAAGTGACAAATATCAATGTCAATAATGAAAAAGAATATATTAAATATATTAAAATGTCACATAAAATAAAAGAAAACATTAAACAGTACATTAAAATGAAAGTAAATGATATAATAGAAGGAAGAGTAGAGTGTGATTCAATAATAAAAAACATCATATTAAAGAATAACTCTACAGAAATTGATGAAGAATACCTTAACACTCTCATCAATAAAGTAAAAGAAATGAAAATAGAAAAATGCTCAAACATTAATTACTACTTTCAAAGAAAAGAAGCTGACTGATTAATAATGGAAATTAATAATAGGTGGGTATGGTCAGGAAGCAGAATGCAGGATCTGCAAGATGATATGAAAAGGATTTCAATGATTATGCACCTCTATCTCCAAAATAAAATAATAAGAGATAAATTTGATGAAATAAAAGAAATCTTAAAGAAAATAAATAGACTAGAAGATTTGGTCAAGGGAAGGAAATGGTACAGAATAAAGTGCATCATGAAATTAAAAGAATAAGAATAAGAAGGAATAAAAGTTAAAGCACTAGAAAGAATAAAATACCTAAAATATATGATGACAATGATTAAAGAAAGAATTAAATTTAATAAAAATGAAATAGTCAGAATCAATACAAATAAAATAATGTTTGATTCTAACAAGAAAATTAGAATAAGGAAGAAAGACCCAAAAAATGAAATATACCCAAATAACGATATTACTTTAGAATATTTGAAATCGTTATATGAAACACAGGTGATATTAAATAAAGAAAATTGGAAAATAAAACAAATCACCTCATGGAATAAAAGATATAGAAATTATGATAGTGTCATAATAACAATAAATGAATTAAATTTAAGTATAATGAAAATAAGTAACTGGAAAGCACCATGAATAGACACTATATATGGGTATTATTGGAAAAGAATGTCATCATCAAGAGAAATCATTCTCAATATCTTCAATGAATGGTTAAACTTCATTCAAAACATCAAATTAGACATGGTAAGTGGAAGAACTTTATTAATCCACAAAGTGATATGAATGATGTCACTAATTATCGTCATATCAGTTGTACAAACGTAATTATGAAAGTATTTACCTCCATATTAAAAGAAAAGATTCACAGAAGACTTAACATGAGTTGTGAATCATTGAAAATTAGTAGCAACCAATTGGGATGTAAGTTGCAATCTTTAGCTGCTAAAGAAGGAATAATTAATAGTCATATATTAAAGCAGCAGAAAGAAGAAAAATACCCAAAATATGTGGAGTCATATTATGACATTAAGAAAGCATATGACACTGTAAATAACCAATGGATAATTGAATCATTAAAATATTTTAATTATGAGTTTGTCATCATTAACATTATTGAAAGTATGATGACTAGATGGAAGATATTCATCGGCTATAAATTTAATGAATATCTAGGTAGTATTAAATTAAATAGAGGAATTTTACAAATGATTCATTATCAAATCTACTCTTCATCATTCAGATGAATGTAATTTCTCAAATCATCGAAGAGAAATTCCCAAAAGCAAATCACACTTTATATATGGATGATTTGAGAATAATGACAGAAAATAGTGAAGAAATGGGAATGATCCACAACGAAATTAAGGAAATAATAAGTGGAATAGGGATGGAAATGAATGAGAAAAAGTCAGGAATGGTATTAAAAAACATTAAAGAAATACCAAATGGAATGCAAAACATCCCAATCATTGAAGGTGAGGACTTGTATAAATACTTAGGAATATGGCAGTCCGACGAAATTGATGACACCTTCAATTGTAAATCCATCAAAGAAAAAATGAATCAGAAGATGGAAGAAATAAACACTGATGAAAGTAGTAATAGAAGATATATTACTAGAATAAACACTGAAGTAATCCCTATCTTCAGATATTCAGCATCAGTTGTAAATTGGAATGTCACTGACCTAGATAAAATGGATTTGGAGATAAGAAAATAAATAAGAAAGGCAAAATACATTGGTGAAACTCCAAAGATAGGTTATATGTCCCTCTAGAAGAAATGGGTGAAGGATTAATAAATATAAGGGACGAATATGTTATTGAATTAATTAGAACAGTGATGTACTACTGTACCAGAGAATGTGAAATAGGAAATAACATATTAGAAAGATGGTACAATAAGAAATGAATATGGAGTAGAATTCAAAACACTAATTCATAAAAATAAATGAAACAAAAATAGAAGAAATAATAAATGAAGGGATTGAAAAGAAAAAAGAAAAAGAAGTAGTCATAGAAATAAAAAATTAATGATAAATACATCAAAAAATGGAAGTGTCATCAAATTAGTGGACACTTCAGAAGATGGTTTGAGTCAAAAGGAGTAGATAAAATTACTACAGTGAAAGCATGGAAGTCAATCAATATTAAAAAGAATGTATTTCTCCAAGTAACTAAAATGCAAGATGGAGCAATATTTTGTTTGTATAGAAAAGCAAAAATAATGAAAAATGAAAGATTGAAATACTCAACACTTTGTAAAGACAAGATAGCTACAGTAGAACACATCCTACTATCTTGTATTGGTCATAAAAAATCACAAATAGAAAAACATGACCATATAGGCATTATAATATGGGAGGGATTAATAAGAAAATACACTGGAAATAATCAATATAAAACCCCCATATGAAACAATATTCCAATATAAAGACATCACAATGATATGGAACAAACAAATCATGCCTAAAAGTGATGGACAATATCACAAAATACCAGACATATATGTATTAGATAAAAAGAACAAAACTGGTCTATTATTTGATATGACAATTGTGGCTGATCACAATATTAATGGAGCCTATTGGAAGAAAAGGAATATGTATAAGGAATTAAAGAGTAGGCTAATGAAAATAGAGAAAATAAAAGATGTCAAAATAATTCCAGTAGTAATATCAATAAATGGATTAGTAAATAAAGAAAGTATCAGACTAATCAAAGAATTAAAAATTGAAATTGACACTGTTAAAGAAGTAAAAAACCTTGTAATAAAAAACATGATGGACGTCATGGAATACTGCGGAGATCACAACCAAACATACTCCGTAGAGCTGCTAGAAGAAGATGAAGACGAAGGGACGGGATTAGTCTCCCCTGAGCCAGGAAGAATAGAAGCCAGTTCTATTAATACTTAATTAATTGCTTTTTATTTAAAAATTAACATCAAACATTAAACATAATAAAAAAAAACTTCAAGTAATATGACTAGTATAGAAAATTATTAAATGTTTAAATGTTGTTGTTTATTTTTATTTTATGTTTTTATATTTACTCAACACACTTATTTTATTGGGAAATAATTTATATATTTTTAATAATAATGATTTGAATTGAATTACAATATGTTATTATCAAACTTACAACCCACAACTAGTAAGCGTTGATGGATATTCATTATTTCAATGTAAACTAACAAGACACCATTTTATATATTTTAATTGATAAAATTACTTAAGACAATATGAAGATTAACCAATAATAAATAATAAAAAAAAAAGGAATTAAAAGCTTGTAGATGAATAGGTTTAATGAAATGATAGGAAGAATTGACATAAATTGTAAAATAGATAATAAAAAATGAATTAAAATAAATTGATTAGACAAATATCTTCTTTAGATTATTTGTTCTTCTTTTGAAATTAACGGAAGTCTATTAATTTGATTAGTTAATGTGTTTTGTTTATTTGAAATTTATATTACAAACATTTGTTTTTTCCATATTTCAATTTTAGTTTGTTTTTTAGTACGTGCATTTGCAGGACTTGTACCTGGCATTATGATATATTTAATATTAGGTAATTCTTTAAAGAATTTATGATATAGTTTTGAAGGTCCTTGACCATTGAAAAGAACTGTTTTGATTGTTGGATGCTCAATTAATAATTTGTTTATTTTATTTGGTTTTACCTCTTTTATATCACTGTCTAAACTACCTTTTCGTTCACATTGACAACACACATCCCATAGTGCAATTTGACATGATTTAATTAGTTCAATTCTATGTTCATATCTTGGTGGAACATTTGTCATTGATTTTAACGATGAAATGATTGACCAAAAACAATTTTGTGGATGTCCATAGTATTGTTGTTTTTTGAGTGATTCAGTGCCTGGCATTGAACCTAAAATGAGAATTAAAGGTTTTGATGGGATGATTGGGTCAAATGATGAAAGTCTTTCATTCATTGTGTTTCTTAATTTCTGAAAAATAGTTCAAAATTCTTCAAAAAACAGAAAATATTAAAATTTTCTTTTAATCATTTAGGTAAAGTCTCAAACAATGAATTGTCCATTTCTACTATTTCTTTTAATGTTTCACAACCTTCAAAACAACCCTTTTCATATTCAATACCTTCATGCAATGTTATTAATTCTAATTTCTTACAATCTTTGAAACAATATCTTTCAATTTTAGTAACAGAACTTGGTATTTCTACTTTTCTTAATCCAATACAATGACTAAATTCAAATGATTTAAGTTCATTGATTTCTTTAGTTATTATAATTGCTGGAATATTTTCACAACCATTAAATATTCTTCTTCCATAATGTGTTGTTGGTCCAATAGTAATTATATTAGAAAGACTCTTACAATTACAAAAACATCCATCCCCAATATTTTGTATTGTTGGTGGGAGTGAAATTTCTAACAATTTATTGCAATTAACAAAACAATGATTCCCAAGAGAAATTAAATGATCAGAAAAATCAATTTCTTTTAAATTAATACAATTCATAAAACTTTCATCATCTATTGTATCAATCCCAAAAGGTAATTGAATTTTTTGAATTGAAGTACATCCTTTAAAACAATATTTTGGTATTACAGAAATCATATCACTAAGTACTATATTTGTTAATCCATAACAATTCATAAATATTCCATTTCTTATTGACGTAATAAAATTTGGAATAGTAATGTTGTCTATTAAATGATTATCACAAAAACATCCTTTATCAATAATATGACATCTTTCATCCATTTGGATAAAATATTCTTTAACATCTTCTTTAGTAATTTTAACTTTATGAAAGATTTCTTCAATTTCTGTTTCTTTATTAACTTGATTAATAAACTCTTTATATCCAATTTCTCTCCAATTTTCATATTTGTTAATATTGTTTTGTATAATTTTTTTTTCATTCCCATAAATGTATTGTGTTTGGATTGACGGAAACATTTTAATATTTTTCTCTGTCAATACTACTGTGTTAAAATGAAATTTACTCATTGTCCCTCTATACTTTTTACATACTAATTCAATATTAATAATGTCTTTAATATTTATAAAATACTTACAAATAATCATCATTGAATATGCATCTATTTCTCCCATCTTCTTCTATTTTTAAGTTCTTCTTTTCTTATTTCTCTTTTTTTTTATCTCTTTTTCATCTCTTTCAAATAAACATTATTGAAAAAACTTAACATTCTTAAAACTTTTTCCTTTGAAAATGTTATTTACTTTTGTTTATTAAAAGGAATTTATCTAAATTTTTGACTATCCTTTCAAAGAGTAATAAGTTATAAACTAAATCATCATAAATTAACATTTTTTTATTCTTATAAAAAATGAAGAAGAAATGATAAATAAAATATTTTGTAGAAATAAATAAATTTTATATACAAAAAGCAATTTCTGAAGATTTAAAAATAAAGGTAACAAAATTATAAGAAAAGTAAAACCAATTAGTTATATTTAATGATAAAATTTTATAAAAAAAATTATTAATCTTTAAAACACCACCTTTTTTATCACTTAAATTACTTTAATAAAAAGTACTTTTTAAATTATTTGAATGAATCAAACAAAAAAACTTAATTAGTTTAATGTTTCATGCATTTGTATGGATATGGATCAGTTCCAATAGACCCATTAATATCATGAAGATATTCTTCACTTGAGACATATTGAAGTTCTTCTTTAACAGCAGCAATTTGTTTATTAAGTGTTTCAGCTAATCTTGGTTTTTCAGCAATTGTCTTATTCAAATAAGCTAAGTCTTTATTTAATTTAGCAACTTCAAGTTTTTGTCTTGTAACTAATCTTTCTTTATACCATTCACTGTTAAGAACAACTTCTGGATCAAACATTTCTCTAAATTCTTTAGATTCTCGTGTCATTCCATTATATTCACCATTTGCCATAATGTAAATAAGTGCTTTTAATGGTGGACATGCTCCTTCAACAGTTCCATCTTTAACATAATTCATAGCAATTCCTTTATCAGTTTGTGACATATATTCATATGAATCTGCATAAATAGCTAAATCTTGTAATTCAGGTTTAAGGAAATCTTCTGGCATAACAGAATTTGGCATAGAGAATAATGTTCTCAAGAAATGATTAGCAAATGCAGTAGTAATTCTATATCCAAGTCTTTTTCCTGAATATGTTTTTCCATTATAAGTAACATCAGGACATGGTTCAAGATATCCATGTTCAATCAAATATTTTGGTTCTTGTTCATATCTTATCATCTTTGACCAAATTTCTGGAATTAATAATGAAATATCATGTGCAACTTTATAATGTGGTCCACAATATGATGCTGATGAAACAAATCCTGAATATCCACAACAAATCATTCCAAGAAGATAATTATTTAAATCAACTACAGCTGGAAGTGAATTGAATGGTCCTTTAGTTAATGCTCCTTCTGATCCTGCTCCAAACATTGATGGAGATGCTCCTGTCATAGAAGTAATACATTCCATTAATAATTCTGGTAATTCAAAATAGTGCAATGGTGCAAAAACTGATAATGGTCTTAATTTCATACCATTTTTGGCTACTTGTGGTGGGTTGTTTCTTCTTCCTGAAAGAACAGCATCAACTGGAGTATATAATGGTTCTTCATCACTAATCTTTCTATATAATTGAATAGCTTTAAATGTCATGTAGGTATATTCTGGATCTAACATATCTGGTCTTCTTTGTAAATATCTTGGATTCTTTGATCCAACAAGTTTATCTCCTTCTGGAACTAATCTAGTGTATGATGATGAAACAATATATTTAGCCTCATCTTTACCTGCAACAAAGTCTTGTAAACATTTTCTCATTGGTTCAGTGTATTGATACAATCTTACAACATCTTTAGTGAAGTCTTTAGCTTCTTCTCTAGTCATTGGTTGATAATTAGAAATGAAATGTCCTGGAATAGAGAAATCATATTCAGTTTGTTTATCAAATCCTCTGAAAACTGCATCATCTGGTCTTTGGAATAATCTTAATTCACAATTCTTAACAATTTTACATGCTTTCTTTTGCATATTATTAATTGGTGTTTTAAGTAATTTAGTTGGAACAATAACTGATGCTGTAATATCATCTTCCATTTGTAATTTAGCTGCTGGGAAGAAATCTTTTCTTAATTGGAAAACTCTCCATGTAGTTTCATCTCTTTCAAATCCAACTCTAAGATATTGTGAAGAGAGATTAGCTCCTCTATACTTTAATTCATTACCTTCATTTCCATTAATTTTATCTACAGTAATTCTTGATTGCCAATCTCCTTTCCAATCCTCTCTATAAAGAGATTTAATAGTCATAACTAATTCTACAATTAATGGTGAGATAGATGAAATATAATCATTATGTTCCTTAGTAAAGAGGTGTGATGGTGTTAACAATTCAACAACTGTTCCAAGAGTAACATTTGGATCAAGAATATGAATTGGTTTAACTTCTCCATTTGCATATCTTTTTGAAAAGTCATGATCAAATACTTTTTGAACTGCTTTAAAATCTTCTTCTTTGTTATTAACAAAGACACTTCCTTCAATAACAGCGTCTCGAATACTCTTTGAAATTTCTGATTTTCCTCCTCCTGAAACAGTACATGGTTTATGACAAAGAGTATATTGTGGAAGAATTCCTCTTAATGTCCATCTTCTGGATGTCATTGTATCATGTAAAATAATAGTATATCCATTTGGTAAAACATAATTTACTTTTGGTGTTAAAAGAATACTTTCTTCTTTTCCATTATGATTGAATTTAATTGATGCATCTTCAATTGTAAATACTGAATCTTCTGGAACATAAATAATTCCTTCTGGATATTTTTTATCTACAGCATATCCTTCTTCTTTAACAATAATGGAATGTTTATTCTTTTCAACCATTTCACTAAATTTATATCCTTCTGCATATTTACTTGCATCACATGATTCACCAAGATCATATGATGGTCTAGCAATAGCTCCTCCTGCATGTTCTTCTTCTGCAAATCCATATAAATTAGCTGAATATGAAATTTGTGTTTTAACTTCTTTCTTACAATATCCAAAGTAATTATCTGCAATAATAGTACAAATAACTCCTGATGCATCTCTACAATACATTTTGAATGTTTTACCATCATTATATAATTCATCTTCTTTTTCCCAACACATTCTTTCTCGTTTTTGTCTTTCAGTAGCTTGACTAATATGTGGAAGTCCACATTCTTTCTTTGTCATACGAGTAAGATGTGGTGCAAGAATAGCCATTCCACTATGTCCAGTCCATCCAAGTGGATCAAGAGCAGCATCATTTTTAGATAATCTTGGATTACCAGCATTTCCAAAAACTGACTCTACAAAATCAAGACATGACACCATATTTCCTGGTACAAAGAAATGCATTTCAGTAGCTTTTTCATGTTCAAATCCTTTAACTCCTTTAACTCCTGGAACAACAACTGGTCTCATATAAAGTGAAACCCATGATCTAGTTGGTTCTTTACATTCAGCTGTATATGGAATAAT
Source organism: Entamoeba histolytica HM-1:IMSS (assembly GCF_000208925.1). NCBI lineage: Eukaryota > Evosea > Mastigamoebida > Endamoebidae > Entamoeba > Entamoeba histolytica. The sequence goes on along the minus strand of NW_001914880.1, from coordinate 10,893 downwards.
AAGATGATCATCTGGTGCTCCATAAAATGCTGCTTTAAGCATTCTTAAGAATGCTATTTTTGGACATTCAATTTTATCAGCTGGAACTGGAACATCACTTTGACAAATATGGAAAACACCAACAGTAGTTCTTTTATCTTTAGCTGGATTATGAAGTACTCCTTGTTTAATTTTATATGATTTCATAGTTTCACAGAAAAATTCTTGTTTATGTGGTGGGAATGATAATACTCTTCCAAGTCCTTCTCTATCAAGAATAAAAGTATCATCTGGAATTTTTGGTACTTCTTCTCCACATTCAGCAAAATATGAATTAAGGAATGTTTGAAGTCTAGCATCAATTGGTGCAGTAGTATGATTAACTTCAGATTCTTCTACTTCTTCTAATAAAGGACCAGCAAGTTTTAATCCTTGTTGTGTCAAATCATCAGTTGGATATTCATGTCCACCCATAGCCAACTTAAGATTAGCAAGACTCTCTAATTTCTTTTTATTTAAAACAGGATAATCAGTACCTTGTTCTTGATTAAACATTGTTTGTATTAACTATTTTAGGTTTTGAGTTTCATCTTCTTATCAGTACTATCTGACGTGGCTTTTAGTTTTCTATTTTTCTTATCAATCTTTTTATTCATTATTATTTCTAATTCATTTTCCTTTTTAAGTGGTTTTTGTTTAATTAATTTATTCTCTTTTCACTTTATTTCTTTCATCTATATTTTCTTTCTTTTACTCTTTTTTTAGCTAACTTGGAAAAACTCGGCTTTTTTTGCTCTAAAAATTTTTAGGTATTTTTAGATAATAATTTTCTTTAGATTATTTTTCCTTAATCCTTCTATTTGAAAAATTTTTATTCTTTTAATATCTCTTCTTTTCAAAAAAACAAAACTTCTCACGTAGTTGAGCTAAAAAAAAAAAAAGGAAGGGTTTTTAGATAATTAATAAGTTCAAAAAGTAACTTAATTTAAATTTCTTATTTTAGATAACAACAAATTATTATAATATTTTTTTGTTATATATAACCAACAAATAATATAAAAAAGAATTAAATTTTAAAGAGGATGAGAAATACCGAAATTATCTCCACCAAAATGATGAAGAGTTAAATATTTCTCTTCTGTTTTAGAAGTATATGTATAAGAACCATCTTTAAAGAATTTAGGATCAGCCCAACAAGCTTCAACAAGACCAATTAATAATTTAGAACCATCAGTTTCTTCAATAATACGATCAAGGGTTAATTCAATTTGACAAACAGTTTCAGCTATTAATAAATTACCAAATGAAGGGGTAGAACATTGTTTAAGATGAAGTCCAGTTTCTTTAAATTTATCAACATCATTACCATGGTGTTTACCAAAGAAACGAACACTTTCAAGAATTTCTTTTGTTGGTACATTAATAACAAATTTTTTAGTTTTTAAAATACATTTAGAAGTATAACTACTTGCTCCCATTTTGACTGCTACAGAAACTCTACTCAATGGCATATTCCATTGACAAGTCATTCCTGTTGTTCTTTGATTTTCTTCATCATAAGCAGTAATCATAACAACTGGTCCATGGTTAATAATACGAGAAGCTGTATCTTTGTTTATAAGAACACTATTCATTGTTGGTGTTTAAATGAGTTTTAAGTTTTATGCTTTTTAAAATTTGTTTTTATTTAAGGACGGATAAAGTCTAAACATCAAAGAACTACCATAATTTATCTTTTTTTAAAAAAAAAACTTATTGATTCAAAATTAATTCATTTTCTATCTCGAAAGAACTACGCAAACAATACCTAAACTAAGCGTTGCCACTCCACATATAAATAACAAGTAATTTTTTATTCCTCGTATTTCTCCAAAAACAAAAATTCCCCATAATGTTGAAACTAATCCTGGTCCACTAGCATTAATTGAAAATGTTACACTCCATGGTAAATAAGTGTTAGAATACATAAAACAAATTTGTGCAATTTCCCATATAATACCACTAACTATTCCAGGAAGGAAAGTTTCTGGATATAAAGTTGGTTTATTTGTTGAAATAATTGAATAACAAATAAAGTAAATGGATGCTGTAACAAAAATACCACATGCATGTGAAAATAAGTAACAATATTGTGTGTTTGGTCCAAAATTATTATCAATCAGATATTGAGGTGGTGTAAAATTGGAGCCAAAGAATAATCCAGTGATTAAAGCTAAAACTACTCCAATTATTCTTCTACCAACTGGATTTAGTTTATTTAAATAATCAAAGAAATTAAAATATTTTTTTGGTTGTTCTTTTTTTAATGATGGTTTTGAAGTGATATCAGTTTGAACTAATATTTGTGGTTCTTCACTTTTAATTTCTTGTAGTTGGTTTGTTTCTTCATTTTGACTTTCGTTTTGTTCTTTCTCATTTATTTCTTGTTGAACAGCTCGTTCACCTTTTAGTTCAGAATTTGCTAGTAAAAGAGACTTTTCTTCTTGTCCTATTATTTTCTCTATTAATTTATTTTCCTTTTCTTTTATTTCTTCCATTTTTTCTATGTTCTTTTGTTCCATAGATTTAATAAAACCATAAAATGGAACACTAATACAAGCCAATGCTGCACCAATGCAATTTAATATTTGTTTATCAACTGGTTGTGCATTAATACCAAATAGTCCAAATGATCCAGTACACCATCCTATTGCTAAATTAGAAATACCCCAAATACTAATACCTAATGATACTCCAATTGTTTGAATAACTGGTACTGTAAGTAAATTACCAGTTGCCCAAATCATACCACCTAACATAGCAAAAGGGTAAAATTGATGTGTTGGATTAGTAAGAAATTCTAAGAATAAAGCAGTCAACTAATAAGTCTTTATTAATACTTTTTTCTCTTTACTTAAAAATATATTTTTTCTTCACTTTATTACTGTTACAAAAACGAAAAAAACAAACAAAAATGCCTAATGTTAAGGTAAATTGGAAAAACATTCCATCTCCGGTTGGAAATTTTTTAACAACAACATAATTACTCCCATAAAATACTACTGAAACCAAACAACAAAAATATGAGAGAAGTGTGGTATTCATTTCACTCTCTTTACTTCCACATTTTTAAATTTAATTTTTTTTAAGGAAGAAGAAGAAGTTTTTGGAATTTTTAATTATTTTCTGTTATATTCAAAAAATAGTTAAAAAAAAAACTTAAAAAATTGAATTATGCAAACAACAAAAAAAGACATATTAATTCCTTTAGAAGAAATTCAAGTACCAACAAGAAACATTCAAGGATTAAAAGTTGGATTTCTTAAGAGTCCAGAAGGATGGTGTTCTTGTATACCACAAACTATTTTATTATTACAAAGATATGGATATGATATTTATATTGAAAACAACATCAGTGAAAATTGGAAAAACGAAGATTATGAAAAATATTTGTGTAACATACAAGAACGAAAAACTGTGATTTCAATTTGTGATGTGATTATATCCTTTTATTTTGATGGACAAGACATAAGTTCTTTTCACCATGATCAAATAATTATCACTGAACGACAAATAATAACTGAGAATTTTCAACAACAATTACTTGACTCTGGAGTTGAAGTGATCACTTTAGACACTATTCCTTTTCAAAAAGAATATTTGTCATATTCTTCTACCTATGCAAAAGAATCTGGTAAAGGAAAAGGAATAGGGTTAATTTCAATAGATGAATTAGGAATTGTTTCTTCTAATTATAAATATCAAGCACTTATTACTGAACCTAAAAATGTTTCATTAGTTAGTTGTGCAGAAATACTTCACCGATTTAATATATCATTAACAACAATGAGTACTAATCCTGATATTATTATAACTGATAAACCATTTTTAAATTCTCAATATAAACGAGGGACAATTATTATTCCAATAACAAATGAACAACTTCAATTTGACCAAACAAAATACACAATAATACAAATCACTAATAATAAAATAATTAATAAACATATCTCTTTGTCTTTATCATTTACAATAATGAATTTCTTGAAATATTGTAGGTTTAATGGTTTCTTCAACAAGGAAGATAAATTGTCCTCTTTTTACAGTCTTACTAACAACCAAGAATTATCTTATACACAACAAACAGAACTTATCAAAGAGTTACAACCACAATTAAAAGAAGTAGATATTGATGAAACATCTCCTAAAGAAAATGTATTTCTTTCTTTCATACGTCGTTATTTTAATAAAAGTTATCTTGGATTAATAATAGTCATTACATTTTTAATTCTTATAACGGTGTGGGGATCTTTTCAAAATTCAATAGAAACTACAATTAAAGATCCTATTCTTATTTGTGTATTATCTTGTGTTGTTGGAGCATTTATGGCACGAAGAATTTCCCCATCAATTCACATTCCAACTGTTTTATTACTTCTTTCTATATCTTGTTCTATTGGATATACTTGTTTAGATGTAATGAATAATTTCAAGGATGTAGTTGGGACTTCATACCGCCAATATGGTCCAGTCATTGTGGATCTCTTTGGATTATTATTAGTATCAATAATTTTAACCAGTTCTATTTTCCTTGTTATTAAAACGATGAAATTTTATTGAATTTAACAATTAATTTTTTGTTTAATACTTTTATTATCATGATATAGTAAAAAGGGTTTATTTATACTGGATCAAATACAAAATTTTTCATTCCACAACTCTTTGATAATCATACCACATGTAGTGAGATGATTTGAACTAGGTTGTAAGAGTAATTCATTGATATTCCCATTGTTAATTTATAGTAGCAATGGAGTAATGCCTTGGAACAATATAATAATTAGAATTTTAGTTAAGAAATAAGAGTTTTTAAAAAATTTTCGATGGTTATGAGGTTTTTGTATTTGGTGAGGTGTTGAAGACTAAAGGAGATATTATTTTAAAAAGTTATCTTGTGATTATTTCTTTGTTTTTGTAATATTTAAGTGAAATAAAGGTCATCTGGAAATCATTGAAGATATGAGTGTTTCTGAAGCTAAACCAATTTTAATTATTTATTTCACTCGTGATGGACACAGTGAAAAAATTGCAAATGATATTGCAGCAGTTATTCCTGCTGATAAAATTAAAGTAACTGAAGAGTTTAGTAGAACTGGAGTTGGGGCATATTTCACTAGCTTTAATGAAGCAGTTTTTGGAAGTGATAATTCTAAATATTTAAAAACTGAAGTATTTTCTAATACTGAACAATATAAAGCAATTATTTTTATTGGTCCAGTTTGGTGGTGGGGATTAAATGCACCAATCAAAAATGCTTGTAATGAAGTAGTAAAGAAAGTCAAGGCTGACCAACATGTTTTCTTAGCTCTTAGTTTTGCTGGTAAGTCAAATCCAGGAGATAAAGGAAGTTATGAAGAATTTGCTAAAATTTTTAATGGAAAAGCTATTGTTCATGAGAAGTATCTTGGATGCCAAGAAGATTATTATGCAGCTGGATCATTAAAAGATAAAGTCATAACCTTTGAGAATGAGGTATTAAAGTCAGTAGGACTTCCAGAGCTTAAAGTAGGAGAGTCTCAAGAAAATAAAGAAGAAAATAAAGAGGAAGTGAAAGAGGAGAAGAACTAGTTAATAAAAAGAAAAATAACAATTTAATATTTTCTTAAAACATCTGTATTTGTTTTTCTTTATTCTATTTTCTAAAATAGTGAAAAGGACCAAACTACAAATTAATTAAAGGTTGAAGAATAAATGGAAGCTTTAAATGAAAATGAAAGTCAACTAACTGGAAGAAAAACTGAAGTTTCAGTTACGTTTGATACACCTAAAACATCAGTTTCATTAACACCTAATGTCTCTAATGTTTATGAAGAGTCAAGTAGAAAAACAGAAGAATTAATAGAAGAAACTCCAGAGAATTCTCCTATACTCAAACGACAAAAAAATATCGTAGCAAATACTCGCCAACAAAGTGGCTATTTCTTCTTTACATCAACAGAGGAAAAACAAGAATCTCAAGATTTAGATTTTACTACATATACTGGAGCAAAGGATTTATTAACTATTGTTGATGGTTGTAAAGTTATTATAGACATTGGAACATATTCAATGAAAGTTGGACTTATTACTGATGATAGTCCAAGAAGACGTTTACCTATGGCAATTACAGAAATGAATTGTTGTGAAGAAGCAGTTAAAAGTGATGAATGTGAATTTATATTAGAGCCATATCATATTAATCCTTTTCAAGACAGTCAATTATTTGAAGATAAATTAAAACGAATTTTAAATGAAATTTATCGAGTCGTATTAAGAGGTTGTAATCCATCTTCTCATCCAATATACTTTTCTGTTAATCAACATTTAATCAATATAGTTGATTCAATTAGAGGATGTTTTACTCAATTAGGAGTAAATGAAATAGAATATGTTAATCCATTTTATGAACTTCTTCTTCCAACACAGTCTTCAACTGGATTAATACTTGATTTTGGAAGTGCTATTTCATTAAAAGCAATTATTGAAAATAAAGTTATTGAACAAATGGAAATAGATAATAAACTCATAGACACATCTAAAATATTATTACAACAACAACTTCATATTCAACCTTCAAAATGGGATACTTTAAGTGCACTTAAATTTTCTTTTTGTTCTGAAAAATTTAATTTACATAAATTCGTTATTCAGAATAATGAAGTTGAATGGAATGATGACATCAAACAAATGTTAGAAGATTCTCTTTTCGAAGACTCTTCGTTAATTAATTTGTTTTTAGAGGTACTTAAAAACTGTCCTAGAACATCTAGAAGAAATCTTATTAGTCATATTATTGTTGTTGGTGGATTAGTTCTTGATGGTATTGAAGAAAGATTAATAAAAGAATTAAAACAAGTAGCTTCTCAATTTCATGTCCAGTCAAGAGACTTCAAAATTATACATCATAACCATTCTTATAATGCTCAATGGGAGGCAACACAACAATATGTGAAAGACAATTATAATATTTGAATATCATTTAATTTCTTTCTTTCTCTTTTTTATCAAAATGGAGTTATTCATTTTGAAGCATTTAAAAAATAAAAGAATTGAATGACTATTAGATATTGTTAGTTAATTACATAATTCTTTTAACTAATAGAACATTAATTAAATAATTTCTATTACTTTTATTCTATCAAAAATTAAAAATATGTTACTTTATTTTACTTAAGAATGAATGAGACTTAAAAGAAGTTAGAGATATAAAATTATTATGTGTAAGAATTGAATTTCAAACAACTATTAAAATTACTTGGTTTATTTAATAAATTATTCAAATATTTTGTTTATATCATTTAATAAGTGTTATATCTTAAAACTATTTTTATTAAACTATTTTATATTTTAATATAATAATAAATTAATTAATTTACTGTAAAAAAAGAAACAAATAAAGAATGGAATTCCTTTTTGTTGAATAAGAAAAATAGAATAAATAAGCTTCTAAAAAAAAAAGAAACTAAAAAAAAAGATAATGATATATTATCTTTTTAAATCTCCTAATAGAAATTGTTTTGATAATGTTTGGTTATTTTCCACTTCTATAAGAATATGATGTTAAAGAAGGATTTATTATTATTATTATCAAAAGAATATGATATATAAATAATTAATATGTGTATTTGAAGAGTTTTAAATCAATACATTTGTATTTTAAAGTAAATTAAAATTATAAAACTTGTATATAATGAATAAATAATAAGTATATTATAATATATTCAATAGATAAAAATTATAACGTAGAGAATGTTGAGCGTTCTTGTTGAGTAGTAATATGATGTTTGTCAAATTTGGTTCTTTTTTGTTGTAAATAAACAGGAGGAATAGGAGAAAATAAGAAATTCTTCCAATTAAGAAGAAATCCAAGGGAGTAAATTTTAGGTAATTTTTTAATACTTTCATTTGTAGTAGTACCAGTAGAAATGAAATAAGTATGCATACATAATAAGTTAACAACAAAGAGAAAAAAAGGTAAACTAAAAACACAAAGAATAGGTCTAGTAATAAATAATTAATCGATTATATAAAAATAATGAACAAACTCTAAATAATAATGTTTTGAAAATCCTTCTTTCACATGAATAAGTGAATAAGGACGTTCTATCATTAAAAAACATGCAAGCAATGATGATATTTCTACATATAATAAATAAACAAACGAAAGTATTAAAAATTGATAAAAAATTCTATAATTTCTTCTTCCAATACAATTTCCTACCCAAGGACAATGATGGTCAAAATGTTCTATACAATTATTACAAATTCTACAGTGAATGGCTCTTGGTGGTTTCTTAAAAAAACAAGTTCTACAATAATATAATGTTACTTCTTTATTTTCAAACATTTTAATTGAACGTGATTCAGTATTAACTAATTGAGGATTCTTTCCAATACCATAAACTTTCCTAGGTAATATTCCAGGATTAATAAATGCAGTTCTAAAAAGAGATATCTAAAAAAATATTAATCTTGAGGTTATTAAAATAGCAAAATAAAATTAACAAACAATTACACAGGTAATTAATATCACACTCGGAATAATCATTAATTCATGTGTCTCTTCTATTATCCAACGTAAAGTAAATGAGGAGTGTATTATTACAATTACTAATAATATTACAATTGTTAATATTAATCTATATGGCTTTCCTCCAATTGTTTGTAAATGAAAACAAAATAATGGATATGACAATGGATAATTGGATTGATTTAATCTTATAAACTCTTTCTGTTTATCTTCTAAACGTTCATTATTAATTTCCAAATTAATTGAAAGATTATTTTCTCCATTTAAATGTTCATTCATCTGAATACTGATTTCTTTATTCTCAAGACTATTACTATATGCGAAGGGTGAATTAATACTATTCATAAAAGTAATTGAAAATTAAGTTTACGAAAAATCAAATTTATAAAACAAAAAAAATAAAAAAAAAAAAGATTGTCTCTTTATAATTCTATTTTTATTTACTAAAAACTCTTTATTGATGTTTATTTTATTTTTAAATTGGAACTTTTTATATTCTAGATGTATTTTTTTCTTGCAATTTAATTAAATCAACAATTATATAAACAATAATTTCTTAACTTATCAGTCTTTTAATTAATCTACACTAGTCATTTCTTAATAAATCTTGATATCACTTAACAATATTAAAATCCTGAAAAAATGTTAAACAACTAATTAACACAATTTAGTAATTGTTAACTATTTTCTTCGTTAATACATATCATATGTAATAGCATTTTGCTATGAATATTATCTAAATAATGGATATAATATTTACTTAACACATTTAACAAACATGCCTTTTATTTTAAAAGATCTTCTTTTTACCTCAACCTAATTATCAGTGAATCTCGAGATTTCATTTCAGTATAAACAAATTAAATAACTTTCTTCTTGACAGGTTAAAGGAGATAGATAAATGTCGTTTTTGTATAGTACAGATAAAGTGATTAATTTAATAATTTAAAGAGCTTATTTTATCACTTCTCTATTCAATCTTTTGTATGACTTCATTGTTTATTTCACCAATTCAATTACCTCAAGTTGGAACAATTCAATTTAGAGCATTACAAAAAGAAGATTATGATAAAGGGGTATGTTCAGTTCTTGAACAATTAACTTCTTGTTCAACAGATAAAAACAAATTTAACGATGTATTTGATTTAATGGTTTGTTATTATCTTCATTTTTCTTAACATTATCATCAATAAAAAAGAAGAAAGAAAATAATTATTACATTGTTGTTGGTGAAGATCTTTCCACCTCCCAAATTATCCTTACTGGTACATTATTTATAGAATCAAAAATCATTCATAATGGCTCTTCTGTTGGTCATATAGAAGATATTGCCGTGAGTAATTCTTATAGAAAAATGAATTTAGGTAGGATACTGATCGATACTTTAGTGAAACTAGGACAGGTTAACTCTTGTTACAAAATCATTCTTGACTGCTCTTCTTCGGTTTTACCATTTTATGAGAAGTGTGGGCTATCTAAAAAGGGACATTTTATGGCAATTTATTTTTAAAGAAATCAAATAACTAAGAGAAAAGTAAAGACTAGAAAAGATAAGACATGCTATTATTTCTATTATTATGTTATATGTTATTCTTTAAGGTTTAAAACTAAAAGATGAGTTAAAAAGTAAGTGACTGTATGTATAAAAACTACACAAACAGATACGTTTAGTCCAAAGAATAACAAAATAAAATAACTTGACAATATAAATTTCTCCATAAAAGATAATAAAAGAAAAATACTTTTTGTTTTAAGTCATCATATTATTTTTAGAATAAATAAAACATCTTGAATTGATTTTAAACAATAATTAATTCAAAATTATCATATTTTGATTGAGTTAATAATTATACATAAAATATTTAATTTGTATTATTGAAGATGAGTTTATAATTATTATTTGTTTGATTTCTTCTTTTTGTATTACTTCTTTCATGTGTTTTATTTCATTAATTGTAATTTTTATTTCTATTCTATTTCTTTTTAATGTATATAAATTGAATTAATAACAATTCAATTATATATCTTGATATATCTGATTTGTATATTTTCTTTCATTTCTATGAATAATCTTTTCTATATCATTTTCTTTTATTCAATTTTCTATAAAACATTCATAAAATATTGATATTTCTATTATTGTATTATGAAAGTATTAGACTTTGTTTGTTTTATATTCTTTTATTTAATTTATTCTTTTATTCCTTTATATTTTGTTTCTTTCTAAAATTCATTTTTCATTCATTTTCTTCATTTTATTATTATATAATTATTTAATTTATTCTTTATTTCTTTTTATATTATTCTATCATCTATATAATGTATTTCTATTAATTCATTCTTATTTCTCTCACTTTATAAATATA
>NW_001914881.1:118216-121449 GCF_000208925.1 Entamoeba histolytica HM-1:IMSS | reverse complement strand
ATTATTGATTTAATTAATTATTATAATGGATATACAAATAAGAATTTCATTTAAAATGAATATGAAACAGAAAAAATGAAAATTGTTGTTTATAAACGAATAATTATATTTAAATCAATACAGAAACAGTTTCAATAAAATACATCAAAAGAATAAGAAAGAAAAAGATAAAAGAAATAAATATAAAATATTACATAAATGATATGAAATAATAAAAAATAGTTAATTAAGTATTAATAGATTTTTCATCTATTCTTTCTAGTTTAGGTGAGACTAATCCCTTCTCTTCACTGTTTAAAAAAAAGAGTAATCTTTTTGTTTAACTTATCATTTAGATTTTTCTTGCAAAATAATAAAAGCACTTCTTTGCTTTATTTATTCATATTAAGGTTTTTCAAACTTATTCTGCTTATTCCTTATTTTAATCCATTGTTTGTTTTCTGATTTAATTTTAATAAATTCATTTTTCTTATTTTTCTTTTATTTTATGATAGAGAGAAGAGAGCATTTCATTACTACAATATTATTATGTTTAATTTTCTTTTATTCTTAACCACACTTCGGTAGAACCTTTTTATTAGTTAATACTTCTATATATATTTATAATTTCTTTTTTTTTAAATACCAATTGTTAAATTACAATAAGTAATATTCAACCATAATATCTTGCTCCACCATTTGCAACATTACCCAATACATTTCTAATTCAAATACACCATCATAACCAGATAATAATTGTGAGAGTCAAAGTTTGAATTATATTAATATTTGTGTGTAGTGTTTCAGAAGTACCACCTTCGATCTATATTTAATTACAATATAAACGAGAAATATTATTTGAATTTAATTTAATGAATAAATAATAAATCATTATCATTCAAAACATAAAATACATTAATAATAATTAATCATACTATAAAAGAAATGATGTATTAATAAAATACAATCAGTATCAAATATTCTTCTTCTATTTATATTTTAATTTCATTATTGTGTTATTAAATAATAAATAATATATTTTATGTAAAATTAGATTTATTCAATTAATGATAAATGTAAAATGTTAAAAATAAGTTTGTTTAAATGTGAAATATCCAGAGATGTTGAACTTTAGTTTGATAAAATGTTTCAGTAGCAACACTACATATATAATTCAATATTTGTATTGATATATCATTTCTCTCAACAATCCTGTTCAAAATAAGTTTCTAACTATTAAATATTTTTTCTATCAATAACAAATTATCTAACACAACAAACCTGATGAATCAATATAATGAAGTTATTCTTAATTGAATATCAATATTTGTTCCACTTTTGTATAATTGGAATTTAATAAATGATTCATCAATTGAAACATCAATAAGATATTGTGAAAATGTTGTTTTAACTTCAATTTCATTGTTTCTTGTAATTCTCTTATAATTATTGATTTTAGCAAATTGAATTACATCAATTCTACATGTCGAATTACTTTCATTTTATATTTAATCATTTCTTAATCATTTCAATTTCATATATTATAACTATAAATATTTGAACAAAATCATCCATCACATCAATTATTTTTATTCTCGTTATTACACTGAACAACATGTTCTCCTGGAATATCAAGTATCTTATCATCACCATCTTTCTCATTTATTATTCTTCTTTCAAGTGTTCCAATTGAACTAAATGTATAAAATAACATTCATTTCAATTTGTCTCAAATTGATGTTAATTTTCATTCTTTTCTCATTTCAACTGATTCTGACACTTAGATATTCATTCATTTAATTTCTCTTTTTTTCTTCATCAATTATTTTAATCTTAGAAGACTAATATATTCACCATTCATAATATCAGAAAATAGTCAATCTATATATAATTTAAATGTTTATCTTCTATTGAAATAACAAACAAATATAGAGTTTTATTGAATATTGTTCTTCTTTTGATTAATTCAACTGTTATGAAATGTTTATTCTGTTGTTGGTAACTAATGTATTGAAATTAATTGAACGTATAACATAAAATAACAAAATGAAAATGAATATAGATGATATTTTCTATTCTTTTTGAATTTTAATACAAACATTTTGAAAATAATGAAAATTTGAATCAAAATAAAAAGTCTATAATGAATGTTGTTTCTTGATCAGATTAAAGAAAGAATTAAAATATGTTTAAATTGATGATTGAATATAACTTGTTTATATTTAATGAAAATAAACAATCATTATCAAAATAAATGATGAAATTGATATAATATTTTAATGTAAATAATGATAAATGATAAATATAATTTATTTTAAATAAAGAAATGAACAAATAATAACAAGAAGACAAACATTCATTTTGTCATTCTTCATTAATATATTATCTTTAATATTTCTATTGATTTGATTGAAGATATAAATGAATAAACATGAATAAATAAATAAATATTTAACTGATTAAAATAATTAAAATGCTGTTTGATAATTTATAATTATAATTATAATTGATATTATCTATTTATACTCAATCAGTATTATTCATTCTATATTTTTATTGTATTATTTTTATGTTATTCATATTGATATTTTATCAATTTATTTAATTAATGAAATGAAGAATAAAATATAATTATATATTATCATTCATGAAATTTAATATTCATTTTATTTCTTCTATAATATTAATATTATTGAGTTGATTATTTATTTCATTTTAATTGATTGACATATGAATATTTGTCATTAATATTTATTTATTTTTGTTTATGAAAATGCATTGAATGATATTTCAACAAGAAGAGAATTATTATAACATTAAAAATGAATGATAAAATAATTTAATATGTAAATTAATAAAGAATAAAGTATTGTATTAATTGAATCAACACAACAAATCAAAATTCAAATAAATGAAATATTCATATAAAAAATTAAAATGATTCATCATTCTTATTCATTTATTATTTGTATTATTCATTTGAATATATAAATGAATAGAAAGGACATAATAATCATATTCTAAGAAATGTATAATGATAAAATCTACAAATAATAGAAAGAATAATATAATAACAAGAATAAAAATGAAATATAGAAATACAAATGATACTTTATGGGCACGAAAATAAGCAAAGAAATAATGCATCTAAATAATTTATAAAAAAAGAAAAAGGATGCAAAATATTTTGCATCATTAGAATTTTCCATTTTATTTAGTTTGCTCCTAAAATAAATAAAAAAATATGATAAATA